>NW_008650982.1:36505-73013 GCF_000695815.1 Acanthisitta chloris | reverse complement strand
GGGAAAGCCATTCTCATAGCATTGTCTCACATCAAGGAGGAGAGGTGAAGGTAGAAGCATAGCCTTGCTGAACAGAGAAGAACGGGATGAGCCCAGACTAAGAGATATAAAACTGCCTTCCCAATACTATGTCAACCATAGCAGGACTGGTGTCTACCAATTTTAAGTCTTTATCTGGCAAAATTTGAAGTATAATCTGTGATGCAGTTGTATTACAGGCATACTTCCCTGATAGTAGATTTGAGGTGTTGTAAGGAGAGGAGCTAGAGTTCTGTCCTTTTATATTCTGGAACGAGTATTACTTGTTAGAGTATAAGAACAAAAATTTCACCACTGTAGTATGTTTTCTGAAAGTGACCAGTAGCAGATGGTGGGGGAGAGAATGTAGGGAACAAGGAAAATGTAGATTTTTCTCCTGTATATTCTGCTTGCAGCAGCAGAAGGACGACATATACCAGAGTTTCTATCTAGATTGCTGCTTTTAGTTACCACTGATAGACTGACTAATTATGATAGGGCAAATTTTGGAGGTGAGTTTTATGAGACATTGTGTGCCTGTGCTAGCTGGTGCAAGAAGTTCTAATACATTATGTGAGGAAAAAAGCACTGCTTGTTATTTGTTATTTTAAATACCATGTGGTCATGGTACCTGCCCTGACTGTTTTTTCTCTCAGAAAGGGTGGAATAAACTGTTCCTTTCACAGAAATATATAATTCTAAATATTCACTCTGCTGAGGACCAAGACATCAAATAAGTTATACCCTTCTCTGCAGAATCACAGCTAAAGTTCTTGTCCATCATCTTCAATAATATAAAGTTGTATTGCCTGACCTGGAATTGATTTATGTCAGTTTATTTTAATACCTAATTTTTTACTTACTCTATAAGCCTTGTAGTGAATACAACCATAGTTTATATTACATATGCCCAAATCTATACAATTCATTTCTGGAAGCACTCTTAGTTTCTTTTTCATTCTATTTTATGCATTCATACATGAACAGTCAGAATCTGCCCTGTGGGAAGTAAGATAAATTGCCTAAACATGGGCATCGAGTGCCATTTCAGATACCCCAGGGTATCCATCTGGCCTCCAGCTGCTGCCTCAGAAAGGCACAGATTCTCTGTCATACACATATTCTGCATATCTGTGTGGTTGTCTCCAATATCTGAGGATATTTAAAATGTCAGTAAAGGCCTGTGTTCACAGCAACTGGATGCAATCCTTTTAATTGTCCTAATCTTGAACTGAGATGTGTAGGGTAAGCATGAAGAGACGTATTTTCAGATTTTGAATAGGTGTAAGACAATCATCATTTGTTATTTTAGTAACCACATTGCTCATTGTTTGAAATGTCTGCTGTGTGGAGATTGAGCCGATAACGACTTCATTTATCACAAACCTTACATAGCTTGATACAGTGTGTATTCTGACAGCCTGACATTCACAAATTAACTCTTTGGAGTTCTCATTACTTGTTTATAATTCTCTGTGGGTCGGGGTTTTTTTTAAGTATTAAATGATTTAACAGCTTGTGTTTACTCTTTCCATTTATTCCATTTCAACCTATTTAATTTGTCTCACTGAAATACTTACCAGTGACAAATTTCTTGTTTAATTTTACAGATGTATTCTTCTCTGCGAACTCTCAGTACTGAGGGTTCAAATGCTTATTCTCCCCCTTTTTACTTTACTGAGTACAATTTAATTTACGCACATCTCTGTAGTACTTTTTCCTTTTAACAGCAAATTAAAATGAAATTTTTTTAAAAAATCTGAACCCCTAACTCTAGTACTTGAAACTAATTGTATGAATTAATGAAATCAGGGTTGATCCTGTAAATCAGAGGAGTCTTTCAGTAAATTCAAATTCTGACAGAGAAATTCTTTAACAGCTGAGTGCATCTGAAGTTTTTGATACTCAGCAGTTAACTGTATTACAGTACACAGTAAACTGCTTGACTTCTGTTCACCTAAACATAGGTTTGAATCCATGTTGACTTCATTAGTGTCATTACATTCATAACAGATAAACTAACCTAAACTGAGCAGCTCAAAGGATGAAGACTCAATTCAAGTCGTTTTAATGACAGTTTTAAAAAAGAAATTGCTATCAATACACTGAAATATTGTGAAATAAAAGATTTATCTACTATCAAGCTTTATAATGAAATCAGCTAGAGCTGGAATATTCTGTAAATGACAGGTGTGAGACTTACAAGCACAACCACTTTTCTACACTTTCGTCAAAGCACTGAAGTAACAGTGCCTCATAATAAATAATTTCTATCAAATATTTCCATATAAGAAAAATTCACATCTGTTAATTTAATTTAACAAGTTTTTCTTAAAAAAACCATGGCTCACTACTGTTCTTAATGTAGGAACCTTTATAGATTAATCACTTTAATATACAGTTGGCCACTAGTACACATGAACCTGTGATTGTCGAGTCAATCCACTTCTTTTCCACTTCCTGAAATGTAAGACAAGAACTTCACTGGAAAGCATCTGGGCACGTGCGTGCTGTAACCTCGCAGGGAACTATAGTACAGTTTTCAGTAGGAGCAGGGGTGTTTTAGAATCATGTGAAATGCAGCTTGACAAAGTAGGCATATGCAGGATGAGGTAGTTGCTGAGCAGCATCTCAAGAATATCAAGGCACGAGTTTAAAGATTTCTTCAGAAGAATGTAAATTTTCAGGGTGAGTTTAAAGATTTCTTCAGAAGAATGTGAATTTTCAGGTCCAGTGCACAAAGGACCTGTCATAAAACAGTTTTTTGTCAGAAAGAGTCCTCCTTGACATCCATGTAAGTCATTGAAAATTGAAAAGGATCTATTACATCCTTGATTCTGAATTTAAAAACTCACACATTTTACTTCTTTTTTTCTTCTCTAAACAACGTTTCTGGCTGTCTTAACCTGCATTTTGAAGGGCTGAGGTCACAGACACATTGCTTCAGAAATGTTTAGCTACTGCACCAGTTTAACACCCAGAGTTGTTTAATGCTGCTGGCTGTAAACTGGGAAGGAGAAGGGAGGATTTCTTTCAGTACCAGATTATTACTTTATATTTACAATAAGTAAATATGTCCTTTGCCCAGAAAAGAGAGACTTCAGAAACAGATCTCAAAATAAGTTAGTAACTATATTTATATATTACAAAACCCCAACCAAATCTAAACAAAAAAGGATTGGCAGAAAGGAGAGATGAAGATGGTGAAAGATCATACATGATTTTCCATAGTTATCCAAACTTACTATGTAGTCTTGAAATTCCACCAGGTATTTCTGTTTTAGACATCCAGAATATATTAAAAATTTAGTTAAAATGGTGACAGATTGAATACAATTACCTGAGTCAATCATGAACTAAAATTACTCGTGGCAACATAACCACACATAGAATAAAATGTGATAAGGCCCAGAGACACAGTTCCCTCGCTGCTCTTTAGCTACCTTGTTATATGGCTGCTTAAAAATTATTTTTAAAAATTTAAAAAAAGATGGGCAGCTTTGTATTCTTAGGTGGTCTACACTAGCATTGCCGGAACATTTATCCTAAGCAAAGGTAGTATTTTTCTTATGATGGTGTCCAATAAATGTGGTTCTTGAATGAAGCTAGCCAAGTTGACTCTCTAAGGTAAATAACCTATCCAAGAACTATTTGGTGTGGCTTCCCAAAATCTTTTTCATCTAAGCTGGAATTTATGTAACCCTGGGTCACTACCTCAGGTGATTGTATTCTCTTTACTTTCTCTCCACAGTGTGTTAAATTCAGATTTATATACTGACTATACTGAATGAATCCAGGTTAACCTCCACATATGCTGTTAGTTATGGTCAGTTACAGTGTTTCTCTACATGTTTTAGTTATCTGATCTCTATACAGTGTTCAACATTTTTTCCACAGAAGTATTTGCTTTAATTTGGTGGACTATCCGACAAAGTCTATTTTCTTAGAAAACCTTTTCATTTTGTGGACTGTCTGTTCTCAGATGAACTGTTCACCCAGATCATTCACCAGGGCATGTTTTTCTTCAGATGAGATTAACAATTTTTTAAGAACACTAATTAGCCATTGGTGATTTGTTTCTAGCCTTGAGGCATCTAGTTTTGTCTGTACACTTTCATTCTGTCCTTACGCTTTCAAAGCTCCTGCTACCATCTTACATTCCTTTTTTTGGGAACCCTTGGTAAAATCCCCTGGTTTTCTTCAAATGCCTTTAAGCTTTGCTTTCCTGGTTAAGCAGCTAACGGTTTATAAGCACAATCCACCCATGCATACCTCCCAATTTGTAGTTCATAAAATTTTTCATTCCACTTGGGAATAAGAGACTTATTTATATGTAAAAGTCTTAAGATATAAGAGATAGACATATTAAAATAATGGTCTCCTTGCTAGCAGCATATATTAGTTATGGCAGCATTGCTAAAACATAATCAAATATATTTTACAGCAGGCACTGTGACTGTTACTATACTTTCTAAAATCTGCTGTTTAACAAAGGGATAGTGTGTTCTTCCCAGTGTTGGGGGCTCTGAATCTTCTGTTAATTATTCCAGCTTTTAACAAGCTTGATTTTATTAACTTGGCAAAGGTCGAGTGTTGGGGGCTCTGAATCTTCTGTTACTTATTCCAGCTTTTAACAAGCTTAATTTTATTAACTTGGCAAAGGTCATTTTGATTTCTAATAAATGAGAAAGATCTTGTTGGACTCAGTCAGGGTGGCTGCTGAATTTAGTAGGCTGCTATGTCCATATTGACTGAGGTACACAGCATGAGATGCTGTTGTGCTTTAGCTGAGAATGCCACTATATCAAAAAGAAAGATTGTTCTGGTCTGTACTATAGTCTGTCTCTTTGCACATATGTTGTGGTTTAAGCTCAGCCAGCAGCTAAGCCCCATTCAGCTGCTCGCTCACTCCCCCACAGTGGGATGGGAAACACAGTCAGCAGGGTAAAAGTGAGAAAACTCGTGAGTTGAAATAAAAGCAGTTTAATAAGTAAAGCAAAAGCCATGCACACAAGCAAAGCAAAACAAGGAATTCTTTCACCACATCCCATAGGCAGGCAGGTGTTCAGCCGTGCCCAGGAAACCAGGGCTCTATCACACGTAGCAGTGACTTGGGAAGACAAGCATCATCAGGCTGAATGTCCCCCTCTTGCTCCTTCCTCCTGCTTTATATGCTGAGCATGATGCCATATGGTATGGAATATCCCTTGGATCAGTTGGGGTCAGCTGTCTCAGCTGTGTCCCCTCCCAGCTCCTTGTGCACCCCCAGCCTCCTCACTGGTGGGGTGGAGCAAAAAGCAAAAAAGGTCTTGACTCCATGTAAGCACTGCTCAACAATAACTGCAAATCCAAACCAGAGCCTTATGCTAGCTACTATGAAGAAAATTAACTCTATCCCAACCAAAACCAGGAAAAGATGACATTTCTAAAACCAGCCGTAGCTTATAAGATCACACTCTTACTGTTGAGCATGGGTGTTTTAAGTTCCCTTTGGTCTTAAGGGATACAAGGGACATTTTGCATCTGTTCATAAAAATAACAGTTCTTTCAATGAGCTCTTCAAATGGTGCTGAGTGGAAAGATGAATTCCATCATTACCTGAGAGTAATATTTTGAAGGTTACCTCCATAATTGCATAGCAAGAACAGTTGAGTATGTGTTTATTGGGTGGAAGAAATTTATTGCATCAACCTGCTATGTGAGCAGTGAAGAATAATTTCATTGCTTGGAAGATTGCAGACTGACATTTTTCTTGCTAATCATTCTGGTAAAAGAATTGGGAACAAAGCATGAAGAGCTTTCAAAAATTTTCTGTTGAGTCTCTTGTATCTTAATGGGGTCTTAAGTCTTTATCACACATAATTTTTTGATGCTCCTCTTTCATAGCTGCTCACATCAAATTTTTGCAGCCAGGCTTCTGCTGGCAGAACTGTGAAATTGGCACAGTATTTAATGTGCCACTTGTCACTCTCTAAACGCTGTTTATTTCACTGGATATCAGTTTTACATGAAAGCTGCTATACAAAACAAGAGAGCAAGATACGGGAGAGGGACAAACAGACATACAAGAAGAAGTATTTATGCTGAAATTCTGAGGTGTGTAGCCTGCTGTTCCCACTTCTACTAGCTAGCTTCTGCTTGATATGTATCCAGAATTTCAAGCGCTTTTTTTGGCATTCTCTGGAGATAAACTCACAGTGGACTTAGTGCCCCTAGGTGCTACATTAACATGTGTTATACTGTAGGAATTTACTACTATGAACTGGATGTTCTTTTCTTGGTTGCTCACAAGGAGAAACATGAAAACATTGTGGGATGCATTTTGTGGTGGTTTGAGTTTTTCCCTCAGTAAAGAGATTTCTTCTACAGTCATTGAAATAGAATTTTAATATACTTGAATTTGTTTCCAATGGACTTCAACAATAAATATTATTCACCTATATATATGAATTTCGGGGATGGCTGAAAATGACATTCTTTGTGTAGTTTTTGAAAAGTGACTGTAGGAGTGCATATCCTTGATGTCACCTTGAGGGATTCATCAAAATGTGTTCTAATTTGGCTGGCTTTGTTGCCAAGGTAGATGTGTAGTTTTCAATCTTCGAACATTTTGTTGATCGAAGAAAGAACAGAGTGTCGATTTATAACTTTTGACAGCTTCGGCAATGGCCCTTTCTGTCAGGCAGTGTCATGTATAGAGGAGAGAGCAACAGGCACAGCTGCTGTCCTTAATTTACTTTGATAGAACACTTTTACACAGGTGGTCAGCACTAGAAACTTATCCTATTAACTGTGACTCGATTTAAACACTTGCATCTCAAGGTCTTTTATGAATGTTGGCTCCTAAGCTGATGATATCAATTTTATTTTCATACCTAACAGGGAAAATTTTTATGTGGTTCAATGCAAGATTGCTGTTTTGTGCCCACTGCACTGTATTCACATCCTAAAGTGAAATTATGCCTTTTGCATGCCGAAAGGAATTTCTTCACTTCTGTTTTGTCCCAGAATTTCCTAGTGTTCTGTAATGCACACACACAAAACCCTCAAACATCCAGCCAGACAAAAAGATTGCAGTGGATTTTTAAATTGTTTTCACAGAATCATAGGGTAGATTTTGTGATGATGATAATAACACATATTTTCTCTTTGCGAGGTTTCTGAATTTATGATTATACCAGTCTTGCATTATGAAGAACCTTCTAAATCTCTAATTAGTTTTTTTCCTTCAAAACATTTTTTTAAAATTGCTTTAAAGGTATTTATCCTAGTTGCTTTTTAATTTTTTTTTTCAGGGAGTGCTGGAACACCTGTTGTCTTCAATGAAAATGGAGACGCTCCTGGACGCTATGATATTTTTCAGTATCAAATCAACAACAAAAGTACAGAATACAAAGTAATTGGTCAGTGGAGTAACCAACTTCATCTAAATGTAAGTGCACCATTTCCCACAGCATTCTCCTGGAGACACTGGCTGCCTGTGGCTTGGATGGGTGTACTGCTCACTGGGTAAAAAATGGCCAGTCACAGAGAGTGGTGGCAAATAGAGTTACATCCAAGTGGCTGCTGGTCACAAGTGGCGTTATGCAGGGCTCAGCACAGAGTGGCCTGTCAGATCCTTTACTGATCCTTTATCAGCATCCTGTCAGATACTTTTATTGATGATCTAGATGAGGGGATTGAGTGCACCCTCACTCAGTTTGTAGATGAGGCCCAAGTTGAGTAGGCGTGTTGATCTGCCTGAGGGTAGGAAGGCTGTGCAGAGGAATCTGGACAGGCTGGATTGATGGACCAAGGCCAGCTGTGGGAGGATCAACAAGGTGAAGTGCCAGGTCCTGTACTTGGGTCACAACAACCCCATGCAGAGCTACAGGCTTGGGGCAGAGCAGTTGGAAAGCTGCCTGGCAGAAAAGAACCTGAGAGTGCTGGTCAACAGTTGACTGTACATGAGCCAGCAGTGTGCCCAGGTGGCCAAGAAAGCCCATGGCATCCCATTCTATAATAAATAGTGTGTCCAGCAGGATTAGGGGAGTGATCATCCTCCTATACTCAGCACTGGTGAGGCTTCAGCTCATAGAATCATAAAGGTTAGAAAAGACCTCTAAAGTCATTGAGTCCAACCATTAATCTAATGCTGCCAGATCTACCACTAAACCATGTCCCTAAGTGCCACATTTAGACATCTTTTAAATACCTTCAGGGGTGGCAATTCTGTCAACTTCCCTGGGCAGCCTGTTCCAATGCTTGAACATCCTTTCAGTGAAGAATGTTTTCTAATACCCAATCTAAAACTTCCCTAGTGCAACTTGAGGCCACTGTCTCTTGTCCTATCACTTGTTACCCATGAGAAAAGAATGACCCCCATCTGTCTGCAACTTCCTTTCAGGTAGTTGCAGAGAACAGTAAGGTCCCCCACAAACACTACGAGAAAGACATTGAGGTGTTGGGATGTGTCCAGAGAAGAACAAGAAAGGTGTTGAGGGGTCCAGAGCACAAGTCTTATGCAGAGCAGCTGAGGGAACAGGGTTGGTTAGTCTGGAGAAAAGGAGGCTCAGGGGAGACCTTATTGTTCACTACAACTGTCTGAAAGGAGGTTGTATCAAGGTGGAGTCAATCTTATCTCCGAAGAAACGAGTTATAGGATGAGGGGAAATGGACTCAAGTTGCACCAGGGGAGGTTTAGATTGGATACTAAGAAAAATTTCTTCGATGAAAGGGTAGTCACGCATTGGAACAGGCTGCCCAGGGAAGTGGTCAAGTCTCCACCCTGGATATATTTAAAAGACATGAAGATGTGGCACTTATGGACATAGTTTAGTGGTGGACTTGGCAGAGCTGGATTAATTGGACTTGATGATGTTAGAGGTCTTTTCCAACCTAAACAATTCTGATTCTACTGGTTTGATTATGATATTGACATTGCAGAATACTCATTTGAATATTACAGTATTTTGAAGCACGTATTATTATGTGTAAGTTGGCAGAAGAAAGCTCTTCCACTCTGTTCTTGAGAAGACAATAAAAGCACAATAACTTGACAAAAAATATTTAGATTTTAAAGTCAGATGGACTGTGTGTTTACCTTGTCCTTTAAATGATATTTCAGAATCATTATGTATCTGTTATTCCACAGACTGATTAATAAGTTAGGCAGGAAAATTATAACTCATGCTTCCAAAAAAAGGTATCAGACAAAATAATGGGGACATATGTATTGCCCAGGTATTTCAAATATATTTTGTGAAAGCGAGGTTTGGATTCTAACCCCTTCTGATTTAGTTAAAACACTGGAATGATAACTGCACTAAAAATATTTCTTGAATATAAAGGGAGAATTTGGTGGCTTTCTGTATAGATAACTTGGATTTATATCATCCCTTATTACTTAATATCAGACTTACCCATTCTTAGATGGTGTTTCTAATTGCTGTCTTAATGTGTTTTGCAAGTTTTGGGGTAGTTTAGCCCCACCTGTGCATGAAATTATATTTGTTTTGAAAATCACCATCCCAACAAAATTTAGAGAATATAATGTGCAATGTTTGTATGACAGATAGGCATCAAGCTGTAACTTCAGAAGTTTTTGGGTCCGAAGCACTTCTTTCTGTCAGAAGATGGCTTCATGTGAAGAGAGTTAAGAGTCATGAAAAAAGCAAACTGAAGTTAGTCTGTTTCTTTGTTAGCTATGCAATATTTACATGTTTTTCTTGAGTTATGTTAGCCATTTGGATAGCTCTGCAAATGTGAAATATCAAGTGTTGTTTTACTAATGGCTGATGAGAAGGGCAACAGTGGGAATTGATGACTAGATTCCCCAAAGGGTGTTTATGCAGTGACTTTAATCAAACCATAAAAAGCAGGTTTCAAACATCTCTGTTTTTCCATGTGAGAGGTTGCTGATGAAAGGTAACAAAGACAGCGTAGTAAATATTTATGAATCATTCTCCTGTTAAGAATATTTTGCAATAATTATCTGAGTGCTACCCACATTAACACATGTAGCTCCCCATTTTCAGCCACAGCTGTTAAACCACTTTACCATATCTACCATTTTATATCTGTAACTATTTGGCAGGGACTCATTTATTTGATTCTTCTGCCCAAATATAAAAAAGCCTACCAACAGAAACTGCATGTAGCAGATTGTGTGGCAGTGTTATGTCCCTTCACTAACCTGATGTCTGTCTGTTGAAAGGCATGGAAGGGAAAAAAATGGTTAGACTAGTTTAGATTAATATTGAAAGTAATTTCTGGAAAACACTACAGTTAGATCCTTATCAAAACTATTCTAGAATACATTCCAGTTCTTAATTGCTAAATTTTTCTGAAAAGTCAGTGTTTATTAAATGAACTCAAAAACTGATGCAGATATTTTGCATATATGTAAATACTAATCTAGCAGTTACATAGTAGTAGCTAAAAGCTACCCAAGAATTTGCTTTGATTTTAGTTCCATTCTAATCTGCCTTTTCTATCTCCCCAGACTGCTAAATTTTCATTCAGCATATATCTTTTCAGTCCCATTATTTCTGCCTCATATGTGTGTACTTAGGGGAGTTCTCTGAAATATGATTAGATTGGCAACTACTCATACTACTGAAACCACACCATGCTAAACACATTTGCCACAAATCTAACACGACACCCCTCATTAACACCCATTAAGAATGGATGTGCTAGGATGTTGTTTGCCTCTCTTTTTTCACCTCCATGAGGGCATATGGTAGATAAAACTGGTCATTCAAACTCGCAGGTGAGCTCTGTCTCATGTGTGGAGTTGTGGAGATGTGAATGGGCCAACACACTTCTCTGCAGCAGGTGCTTCTGCTCCCAGCCTTGTGCCAGGGCCCTGCTTGTGTTCCACCCTCATCTGCTCTGCTGCACATGCCTGGCTCACACAGACCTGGATCTGAGTAGGCACATAAGGCTTAGTCCTCTTGTGCATGGTACAGCAGGGAGATGTTTCTTGTCCTACCTCTCACTACTGTTTCTCAACTTGCTCATCTCTGCCTAAAGCCTGGAAGATTTCTAAAGGGATGAAATGGTCTTTTTTTCTGAAAGTTCATTAGGTCTTTGGATTCTGGTCTCCATCAGTGTGTGCAGGCACAGGTGCAGTAACAATGAAGAAGGAAGTTGTAATAGGTGTGGTACAGTTCCTTTCCATCTGTTTCTACATTCACTGAACTTACTTAGCACGTCGATGGTACTTAACTGCCAGATGATGTTCTGCTGCTGCAAAGCTGTTGCCTCCTCTGACTAGACAAAATATATAAAACCCAAGTAATCTTTGTGAACGATTGTCAATACTCCAAATCATCATATTGCAAATTAGGTAGTGCCTTTGATTGCCAATGAATCAGAGGGAACACAGTGGATGTTTTGATTAGTATGTGTGAAAACATCTATATTTATTGAAGGCAAAGCAGTATTAAGATGGCAGAGCAATTTTTATCCTGCTGTTTTATAACGGAGATGCTTTTAAAATATAATACTTTTCCCACTGTATCTTTCTTTCTCCTGCAGTTTCCTCTTAATGGAGACACATGCAACCGTGATTTTTAGAGAATATCTGTCAGCTAGATAGCCTTCATAGATCCTTCTACTCTGGGTTTTACAGATATTTATTCCTCAAATTGTGTGGTAATATGTTGTAGCTATGTGTTAATAATTGCGTTCATCTGTACAGATGGTATTGTGCTTCACAAAATTAAGAGTTTTTATTAATCTGTTAGTTTTCTATGACGAAAAATAAATCACGGAAGTATTAGGTTTGTGGTACAGTTCAACCTTTGGACCAATGAATGTAACTAAGATTAGAACATCTTGCATCTGAATAACTCGATCAAAAGGTTTCTTTTTTTTTTTTAAAATCTGATCTCCTCATTTCTCCTACCTTTTTGTTTTCATTTTTCCTTAGGATGCTCTAGATGTTTTATGTTGGGTTTTGTCTGCAGGTCTGTTGTGTGGGGCTGTGGTTCCTCACCCAGTCCTGATCCTGTTTCTGATCCCAACCCTCAGGATTCAGGGTTCCTCTGCTGGTGTCTCTGTTTCCTCAAAGTTTTCACTGACTCTGCAGGGTCCTTGTAGTCAAGCTTCAGACTTGTTCTTTTCCTGGTGCAGTGCTGGTTTTCCATTTGGGCAGAAAGTGCTGACTCTGGCTAGATAAAAGCTCTGTGTCATGCTCCCTTAGGGGCTCTTTCTCAGCAGGCTTCACCAGTTGCAGAGACCCTTCTAGCTGAGATGCTTGTTTCTTCCTGTAGGCCTCAGTAACATTAATGCTCTCCTCAGGCAGACTGACCTTTTAGATTTCATCTGAAGTAGCTATAGCTTCCAGATACAAGAACTTCGTGATTACTGATCAGTACTACTCTTGCAATTTTTACAAAGCAAACACATGCATGACAATGCTGAGAGATACAGTAGAGTTAGATTAAATTAAAAGGAATAATGAATGTAAAATTTTAAAATTTTGTGTGATTCTGGAGTTTGAATAAGGTATCTCCTTGACACAAGGAAACTGAAAGCAGCTATTTAGAAAGATCAAGCTATAATCTCCAAGAACCTGGTTGTCTGATGAGTCTGACCATGTAAATTTACACTTCTTTTAGTAAAGTCCTTTTACTCTTTAAGATTTCCTGACTTTAAATGGTCTTAAGGTACTGGAAATAACCAGAACTCGAAAACTTCTAGTATCATTTTGAAGGAAGAAATAATTGCCTTCAAACTTGCAGTTATTGACGACACATTAACTGTCAGGGTTTTGTTGTTTGCTTTCTTAATTTTTTTTTTAATAAGTGAAAAAATATTACTTATTTTTCAGGAAAATCTGATAGTTAAAATACCTTTCTTCCAATAAAATATTCTGGTGTTCATAATGAATAAAAACCCAGGCAAAGGTAGCTGTTTCTGCAGAAGTTATGTTTTATCATATTGCAGCAGCATTTTGCATACCAGGTCACACATAAAAGTTCCCTATGAATGTGTGGGTTTAACAAATTTGAGCTCTCAACCATGTAACCTCTGTAGGAGGAAAGTTGTTAGAAACAAGCTTACTTTTCCTGGTACTTATGATTTGAAATCAAGTTCCTTTTATGATTAATAATAAATTTCCTCTTAGAAACTGTGCTCTGTATTGTACATGTTGTAATAAGGGCTAGATCTAGATGTTGACTGATGGCTTTTGTCAGTGGCAGTAAATGGAAATAGTCCCAGTCCTAAAGTTTTAATAACAAGTTTCTCAGCTCCTTTCCTTAGAAACCGATTCAGTTCATTCTGGTTCATTTCTGAGGGGCATTTTTTGTCCTCTTAAAAAATGTTCTATTTTTAAACCTAAATGCCAGTTGGAAAAGAAAAGTTGAAACATTAAAGAATTTTAAAATCTAATACTCTTTTTTTTAAAAAAAATCCCACCTTTTTAAATACAAATTTTAAAATCTAATACTCTTTTTTTTTTAAAAAAAAACCCACCTTTTTAAATACCGTTTGAAACATCCTCACATTGCATTTCAAGTTTAGACATTGTTTTGGTCTACCAAAATCTATGTTTAAAGATCCCAACATGAAAAAATATATAGATTCAAGTCCATGTTCTTCCACATTAGTAACTTTGATTGATGATACTTTAGGCAGACAAAATTATTGCTGCTTTCAAAATCCTGCATTTAGCTGATGCAGTTAAAATTCTTCAGTGGATATCCATTTATGTGATACTGCTCCGTAAGGAAAAAAACCAAAGCATATCAAAACACTCTATGTTACATGAAAAAATATATAGATTCAAGTCCATGTTCTTCCACATTAGTAACTTTGATTGATGATACTTTAGGCAGACAAAATTATTGCTGCTTTCAAAATCCTGCATTTAGCTGATGCAGTTAAAATTCTTCAGTGGATATCCATTTATGTGATACTGCTCCGTAAGGAAAAAAACCAAAGCATATCAAAACACTCTATGTTTCCCTGGAAGTGTTCGAGGCCAGGTTGGATAGGGACTAGCAACCTGGTCTAGTGGGTCCCTGTCCTATCAAAACACTCTATGTTTCCCTGGAAGTGTTCGAGGCCAGGTTGGATAGGGACTAGCAACCTGGTCTAGTGGAAGGTGTCCCTGTCCACGACATGGGGGTCGGAGCTAGGTGATCTTTAAGCTTCCTTACAACCCAGGCCATTCAATGATTCTATGTTTCACATGAAAACAGTGAAATTTTAAAGACAGAATTCACTTGTGCTTGTTTTGTTGTTTGTTTTGGTTCTTTTTCACCAAAGCACAAGAGTTCTGTTCAAAGACAAAAGAAATAAGATGTGTAAGCTTTCAGATTTATGGAGTGTATGCACTGAGGATGTAAATGACTCAGGGGCATCCATTTTTCTGTAATGATCTTGATTTATGACTAAGAAAACCATAAATTAGAATTACACTGAAGTGATGAACTATCAGAGAGACAGCCATAATCATCATCAGCCTTAAGCACAGTGTTTGGTGAACTAGTAAAAATTGGGAACCCCATGAGGACAATGAGCTTCCCTTCAGGCAGCCAGACCACAAAGAGATTTGAATCAGTATTTGATTTCTTTTTTAGATCTCTTGTCTTGTATCAAATCATGAAGGAGACCATCAACACTGAAATGAGTCAATTCTTTTTGGAAGTTACAGATTCAAAATGCATTAGTTCCCTTTCTTGTGGCACAGTAAAATAAAATGACTCAAGAAGCTTCTGATGTTTTCTGTAACTGCATCAAATAAGTTTCAAGCTTTGCTGTAGGCCACTATAGTTCATTAAAGAAGCCAGAGAGGCTCTTTTTTCCTGTGGTAGCTATTATATAATTGATAGATGTTTTCAAATTGCTGAACCTAAACCCTGTGTTTAACAAAAGAACACACTACAGTGAAATACACAACAGGAGCACTTAGTGCTGTATATAATTATATCTTTAAACAGAATATGACAGTCATATGGCCTGCAGGTTGTTCTTCTGCCCATGTGTAATGGGGCAGTGAAGTTCAAACTACACTCTATCCATGTTATCTGACTGAAAATTGTTGATGCTGGGTTAAAAATAAAGCTCAATGAGACACGCTAAAATGTTTTAGGTTCTTTTATTCTTCTCAAAATTATACTGCTGTTTCCTTTGTTCTACACAGGGTTGAAAGTATAAGAGACTGTTACGGATTTTAGACTACTTTGATTTTACAAAGCTATTCCTGATCGATTCAGGAATATCCTGATAATCACTGGTCAATAAGTATAACTCAGGATTTATTCTACTCTACTCTCAGTATCTTTGGTCAATATGAAACTAAGGACCAATAGTAAGAGATAAGTCAACAGTAGGCTGCAGTAGGTGCATAGTGTAGACAAGAGAGAAGAATACAAGAAATGTGGACTAAAATTGGGATTTTTGAATTTTGAAGTTACAGATTGTATTCATGGGCAAAGCTTTGTAATGGGGGGAAATAAGCAGAATACTGATGTTGAAAAGGCATTAAATAATTTTGAGAAGTGCCCATAGTAGAACAGATGATATTTCAGACATGACTGAAAATCAAAATGAACTTGGATCCCGGAGCCAATGACCTTAGAAGAACCCAAGAAGAATGCCGACTTACCATCTTTCTGAAGTTTTTACTTTGTTGGTCCTAGTAGTGGGGATTTTCTTCCCCCAATGAAATAGACTTCTTCACCGATTCTCTAGAGAAAAAAAAGGAAAATGGATAAAATATAACTACTAAGAAAATATCCTGAAATTCAATAACCATTTTTTCTTCATTAGAATGATATCAGATTGCCAATGAAACAACCTCTACTTGAGAGTTAGGGTAAATAGGGATTTTTTTTTTCTGCACCTTGCCATGCTGAGTGAAAGTCAGGTTTCTCAAATGAAGTATGGAGTTGCAGTTGCACACTTGGTTGTGGATTTGTCACAGGATTCTTGACTGCAGGAGCTTTTATATGCATTCCTGGAAAGTTCTGCATTTGTAAGAGGGACTACATAGCAGGGTTTGCTGTTCCTCTGGTACAAGCTAATGTGAGTTTTAGCATAGACAAACAGCTACTGGGCATAGCAGGTAGTTTGGATTATGCATGACTGGCAGCAAGTCTGCAGTGAATTGCACTGTGAGGTACCAGTGTGAAACGTGGAGTGTGAGTATGTTTCTTCCCCAGCCTCTTCCATATTTCTGCTGTCTCCCCTGAAATTTATATATGTATTGTCATTTGAGAATCGAGTTGTCCTTTAAACTTAGAAGGAAAATGTTCATGCTTAAAAAGAAAAATGATAGATTAAATGACTTTAACTGTTGTTCATTTTTGTTACATATTGTAAGTCAACTCCTAAATTAAAAATCATTAAATGGAAAATAAAAGAGACATTCAGTGGTTATGATATAATGAAAGATCAGCAGTTAGCAGAACATTTCTATATGATTATTTTTTTTTGTTTGCTTTGCTGCAAATTCTCTTAATCTTGCAGTAGTATTATTTTAATTTCTTCACAGGAATGATATTTATCCTGTGCTTTTCATCCTGATAAATCCTAAAAAAACTTTTCTTTTGAAGATTATTTAAAGACAGGGAGCAAATTATTTTCTGCATTTCCAAAATGGTATAACTGGTTTTAATGGTGAGGTTGTGTTAATACATTTTAGGCAGAGAATGAAATGTGTTGCTTGTGATGAAATTCTTCTATCCTCCAGTGCTATGACCTCGTTAGCAGAACTGTGACTTCACTTGTAAAAGTAGAGTAGCTGGAGAGAGTCCAGCTGCAAGGAATGATAATGATCAGGCATCTAAAAGTATGTAGGGAAGGTTAAGCAAACTAGGATTGTTTAGTCTGAAGAAGACTGCACTGAGGGGAGTTACGTTAATCTCTTTCAATACACAAAAGATTATTCAGGAAAAGAACAAACATTAGGCATAGATAATTTGGTTCTTAGGGGAAGTAGTGGATTTGAATTACAGTAAGAGATCTAGTGCAGACATGCTGGAAGATTCTAATGATGAGGATAATTAAGCTCTGGGCTGCCTTGCCCAGGAGACTGGGCAATCTCCAGTGCTGTGGGCTGGTTGGAGCAGGTGAGTTGTATTGTGATTTTTGTTTGGTGGATTTCTTTGTTAATAATTTCCTCAAAGACAATGTCCTGTATGCATTGAGCAAATGCTAGGAGGGATACAAGCAACTGGATTCCTACTCTTTTGTGAGTGAATACAAGACCATCTATGCCTTTAGCAAGAGTTCTAGTGGAATTCCATGAGAGATTACTTGGTTTATAAACTTAGTTACTTATTTAGGATCTGCTTTTGCTTCAGGTTGTGCATCACATTTAGTAGACAAGGACAGCTTTTCTGTCAATCCTCGGAGAGTTTTCCATTCACATACAGGACTCCAAATTGGCCTTCTTTTTAACATGCTAAGTGCTTCATACTTCCCAAACTGATTTAAGTCCTTTATGTCTATGTGGAAAACAGTTACTATTGTGGCAGTGGTGATATCTTTTGCTTAGATCTTCTTTCCCAAATGCTTCTTAGAGAAGCATTTACCCAGTAATCAAAAGCAATATACCATAAAATATTTAAAATGCATCATTAATTATGCAAAACATAGGGAAAGTGTGATCATTAGCATTTCTTATTTACTTTATTCTTATAAATATAAAAAAATTCCTCTTCCTAAATAGATATCTGTAAAATTGCAAAGGACAGTCTAAAGAATTTACCTGTTAGGAGAATACATTGACATTTTTCTATTTATTTGGCCTAGTTATGATTTTAGCTTTTCATTTGTTCTCAAAGTATTTAGTACCTGAAACCTGACTTAGCAGTAGAGAAGAAAGGTAAAGGGATCTCAAGAGGCTCTCTAGCCCTTGCTTAAAGTTAACAGCTTCTGTACTTGTGTGAAGACGTTACAGCCTCTGAAGGCACTGTCTTCCATTTTTAAACTACCCTTATCACTCTGAAGTGTTTTACAAATACCTGACTTTACGCTGTAACTTAAGCCCATTACCTATTTTATTCAGTGTACATCGAGCACATCCTCATCCTTTTCATGTATTTGAAGACTGTTGTTTTGCCTCCTAGGCTGTGTTATTTCTTCAGGCTGTACAACAGAAATTTGTTCAATTTAGTCACATAGATCATGTTTTCTAGACCTGCTTCTGATCTTTGCTGATTTCCTGTGGACTCCCCATTTGATTCTCCTTCAAAGTGAAACAGAGTGATCTAACCTTCAGAAAGTGTTCTGGCTGAATTCTTGCTAGTGCAGAGTACAGAAGAAACATCATTTCATGTATTCATGAGGGCAGAGCAGAGGGGAAAGATTATTGTATCTATCTGCGTTTCTCTGGATGGCATTTGCCCTTTTTGCAACAGTATGACATTGGTTCAATATATCATAATCTACTAGAGCTCTAATATCTTTTTTTTTTGTATGAAGAGCTGCTATCTCTCTGTCCTTCCTGACCCTTAATGTGCTGTTAGTTGTCCCTGTTAAACTGTATGGCTTCGTTTTTTCGGACTCTGCAGTATTATTTGGAATAAGTGTCCTGACCTTCAGCATAGCTTCAACCTTTTCCAGTGTTACTGCCCAAATTTGATCACCATATACTCTATTTTATCATCCAAACTGAATGAATGGTTATTACAAGTATTGAATAATAGCAGACTAAGAATAGAGCTTTCCAGGCTCCACCCTGTGCCATCCCTTACCTTCTAACAGTGAATCAACTACAAATTTTATCTTCCCACAGCTTTCTGATATAATTTGCCCCTGGGCCGTAGGGGCTAGATCTGTTTCAATAGGTTGCTTATGACTGAGAGAGTAATTTGAGATGGTGTCAAAAATCTTTCTCATGTTAAGATAAATGACACCTGGCTGCTTGCCTTGCATCCATGATGCCTGTTACCCTCTCACTGAAGGAAATGTGACAGCTCATTGTTGACAGATCCCTTTTGGCCGTGATTTGTCATGTTTGTTCTCTCTGTGTTTTTGAAATGTGTTTGTTTATTTCAGGATTTTTCTGGGAATTCAAGTTAAACTGAGTGATTGGTAATTCCCTGGCTTCCTCTTTCCCCTCCCTTTTCTGAGTATAAGCCCTAGATTTCCTATTTGCAAGTTCTCCATACTTCCCCATAAAGTCTTAAGAGATTTCTGTCTCCTCAGCTCTGTAAGCACTGTAGAATAAATCTCAATGTGTTCAGTCCATATGAAAGCCCCTGAATTCCTTTCATTTTGAACATGTTCATCTTACTTTCCTCAGTAAGAAAGACTTATGGTTTTGATTTGTTTTGGTGGGGTTTTTTTCCCCCCTAACTAAATGTGCTGTGTGGCACTTTCTCTTGCTAAACTTCTTCCTCATGCTTGTTTTTGTGCCTTCCAGATCGCTAAGTCTCTCCACAGAATTTTCAATTCAATTATCGACTCTTCATTCTAAGCAGCAGCACAGACTTGGCAGAGAGAGCTCTTCTGCTGCTGCTCTAAATCTCAGTATAAAACACAGTCTGTTTACTGCCTGTTCGGAACTAGTTCAGACTTTCACACTTTCTTGTATGTGGTTTGTTACCTAGGTGGAATTGTGTTGAATGGGCCAGTATAATTTTCTTTTGTTGATGCAGTGCTGAAAATTAAAAATTATTATAATGAAAAGATCTGACACTTGACACAGAGGAATTGGTAAAGAAGATATGAGCTACTATTATGGGAAACCACCTGAAAGTAACGCCAAAACATACATCTTGGAGTTCAGGATTTTGAAGTGCTTCAGGGTAGAATGTGCTACACATATTAACAGCTTTTTTTCTTCCTAAAAAGAGGTTAGACAAATATGTCAGGAACAGTTTAGGTATAGTGCCTCTCTTCTTGAGACAGGGAAATAAACTTGATCTCTACATCTCAACCAAACTTGTGTGTTCCTCTGTCACAGTCAATGAAGGTACATGGCTGCTGAGGTGAAGACAACTTTTCTCAAAATATGAAGTGTTTCACTTTTGTTCAAACACTGTTTAGAAGCACAGAATCACAGGATATTCCAGCTCTGTTTTATGTTATTGTTTGAGAGGCCACTGTCTTTGTGCTTCTGTCTTACTGCTGCTTATGCTTGGATGGAAAGCTCAGGAAATAGATGCAAAATTGCCGTGCTCTCTTCTTTCAGTTCCCTCATTAAAAATCTTTCCTTGGTAAAGTTTCCTCAAAGCCCCTGTTTGGAGGTATGCTATGGCTGCTGACTGTCATGCTGATTGGTGTTGTTACGGGTTTAGGATGTTCTCTTTTGTATTCTGCCAATGTTCTGCTCTATCTTACGGTTTGACTGTGAATTCTTTAGGATTGAGACTAGTGTAGTCCATAGTGCAACTGAGGTCTTGGTCTGTGAGCAGTGTGGGAATAAAAAGAATATATTATCTTTGTGTTGGTATTATTTTGTGGGAAAGGTTGTGCAGGATGGAATTTAGAGGCATTAATTTTTCAGTTTCATATGCACAGCACCTTTTGCACTGATCAAAAACAAGAAATAGATTAAACCATTTTTTTTAAAATGGGGTATGATTAAAGCTAAAACAAATCCATCAGCATCTATTTTTCATACTGAACTGAGGCGTTTTATGATTGTCTAATTTCTAATTTTAAAATAATTAAATATTAAAGATAACAAAAAGAGTCACAGGTCATCTCTTTAAGAAATAAATATATGTATGAGTTATAAGCTTGTTGGCATAACTGTACTAAAGTTACTGGGCTGATCTAAGTCTGCTGAAGGTCTAGCCCGGTACATATTTCTTACAGGTCATCATAAAGAAGTTTGTGGACTTGTTTTAATAAAGAAACTCACCTTTAACCGATATAATAATTAAAAGCATGACATGGTGAATATTTTTTATTAAACAATGAGATTTATGAAATTGCTTCATCTAAAGGTTAAAGAAAAAATCTATATAAAATTCCTTTGAAGTCAAATGGCAGCTATGCTTCACCCTTTGCATTCCTTCTGCCTACGCAGAGCTGTAAAGTGGGGAGAGTTATAGCACCACTGGGAATGAAAGGCATATGACACAGGCTGGAGGGAAACATAGTAGCTATGGAGCACTAGGCTTGGGACAGGTCAATTCTAACTTAGGTAACTGCAGCTAAAAGCAATGGATTTGAAAGGGAGCATATTTCCTATGGATATTAAAAGTTCCATCAAGAAAGGCACCTAGGCTATTAAACTAGTGATGGCATGGGCCTTGCGCAGAACTGAGGAGATTCTCCAGGCACAAAGAAAGTGATGTTAAAAAACTCTTTGCCAGAATTAGGCTCCTTTCTTTTCTCAAAGTACTAAATTTTTTAAGGTATGGTTGCAGGCATAGCCTGCATGAGCAGCTGCAGGAAGAAAAATGTAATTCCAAGCATTATGGTTCAAATGGCCTTAGTACTAGAGCTGGTAAAAACTAGTCACTTGACAAAAAAGAGTGATGGTAGAAGGTTTCCTCGCAAAATAGCATTTCTTTCAAAACCTATATCTGACAAGGGGTTTTTTTGTGGTTTGTTTGTTTGGTATTTTTTTGGTTGGTTGGGGTTTTCTTTTTGCTTTGTTTTGTTTTTTAATTTGAGTGGTTTTGACCATACTTAATTATATAGGCAAAGTTATGGCACAGTCTGCTTTTGGTAGCATATAATGTCTTCTATCCCTGTATGTATATCATAAATAATTTTTATAAATGCTCATTAAATTCTCTTCAAGTGCATGTCAGGTATAAGTAAGGGCACTGAGAACCTCTAGGTAAGGATACACAATAGAGATTGTCTTTGTGAAAATTGTCTGCATAAAGAATAACTGTGGAAACCTGATTTGCAGTCCCGTACATTGGTAGTAATTATATGCTTTCAAAATATCGATTGTAGACCACTGAAAGCACTTTCAAAAAATCTGAAGTCTGCTGATATCATCTTGAATAGACTATTTCTGTGGTGGCACATTTTTGTTTGTTTGGATTCTTTCAATTTGTTAGGTTTGGGTTTTTTTGGTCTCGTTTGTAAATAGAGAAGCTATCTCCAGAAACAGGTGCTTGAACATTAATTGTGATTCATTCTTTCAATAAAGAAAAAAACCTTGCATATATTGAATAGGACTGCTTACTACATTGCTGTGAAATTCCATCTGATAGCTACACAGTGCAGTAACAGTAGCTGTTTACTTGATGACCTGCTAATCACTGCACTTTTTGCTAGTCTACTCCCCAAGGCATCTGAGAATAAAATGATGTTTCCCAGGTGTTCCATTTGCATTAATGTTTGTTGTTTGGCAAATTGTAGGAGGTAATACATCATAGCTCCTCCTACCCTTGTACCAAAAGTCTGTTAGGGCCAGTACCTGTGTAGTCCATCAGTACACACCAAACCACAGGAAAAGTAAAAGTAAAAAGAAAAAAAAAGAAAAAAGTTAAATGCATCCCTAAGTATATAAAGGCTAGCATTTTAAGACAGAGGTTCAAAGTCTATATAGCACTAATAAGCACTCTTTGTAGATTGTTATACAGTGGTACGATTATTCCCTGGTTTAGGGTACCACAGTGGGTTCCTCTATGTAAGTATTCAGCAGTTATGAATTATATGACTTAATTAGTTGGATTGGCTTCTTTGAGGTAAAATTGCAGTATCATGACACTAAATAACATTCTTGCATTAACAAAGTAAGGCTAGTATTTAACCTTTTCTATTAATGTGCATAAGAAACTTTATATTTTACACTGTTCTTTTCTATTTTTATGTATTACCTCATAGCATCCTTTTAATTCTTTTGCTCTAGCCAAGAATGACTTGTTAATATGTCCAGAAGATTAAAAACACATTATCTTGGTTTTAGTAGTTTCAGAGATTGATGGTATTGCAATTCTGGAAACGATGACAAGAAAGATTTTGACATGCTGGGGAAGTACAGAATTATTATGATGTTTCTGGTGTTAATTATTTGAAAAAATATTGCTCAGATTTAAAAGTAAAAGTTGTTTTCATCAAACTTTCCAAAATATAAGTATTTGTTGGGGGAAAAACCCTTCCAGACCTGAGGGGTGGATATCAGTTATACCCCTACTTGAACTTCTTACCTACATTTTAAACTGAAGCATCTCTACTGCTCCCATGTGCGTCATAGCTTCTCTCCAGTCAACTGAAAAGTTGAGATTCAAGCAGGTTAAATAACTTGCCCAAGGTTGTTGAGGGAGTCAGTCTGTATCAGAGCTTAGAGACCAAAGCTGTTTAACTGTCCTGTAGCACCACTAATAATACCACCTTCCTTCCTGTGGTCACCTTAATTCACTCACTTGTTATGTTTCTCTGATGAACCTTTTTGTCAGAAGATAAATACTTCCAGGAGCTTGAGACAAAAATAAGAAAATCTCTTAGTGATAGCTGGAAGTAATACTTCAGCTCTTTGTAATTCTTACAACTAAGAATCTGTATATCTATTAAAAGTCATACAAATTCCTATGTAAGAGCCTTGATGCTTTTGAAGGTCTTGGCTAACTGACTACAAAATAAGATGTTTGTCTCCTCCCATAATTCTTGTAGAATGTACCAATCGCATTGCTTTGTCCAGAACTTTTATAGTTACATTCATTATCATAATACACTTAAACACATATTTTTCATTCTGAGATAGGCACTGAAAAAACACAAATTCCTGCAAGTGATAATACAGCATAATTGGAAACATTGAAATCTAACTGACCCAATGGCATCTGAAATAAACTCTCTGAAGGCTGTCCAAGTGTCTTTGTATTGTTCATTGGTTGCTGAATTGAGTAAGTGATAAATTTTTCCATGATAACTAAGAATGGAAAACAGAGAGGTTTTGTACACATAAATTTGACACATTATTCAGAAATTATATTTGTCCTATTAGTAGCATTTTTGATCGGTCTCCTCTGGTTCCTGAGGGCATTGATAATTGAGTGAGTTGCCTAATTATTGGAAGAACATAGGTGCCAGGAATGTGAATATGCTACTCATACTGTGTCATGTAAATCTCATATTGTTTTAGCCGAGTTCTCACATCATTAATTTTTAGCCTTATTATTAGATATTAGTGGGAATTGTGTTTGTATTGTTCATGAAGGACAGAGATACTTACTTGGTTTGATATGAAATGGCATTTTGTCTATGTTTTAATGGCTTAGTGAACTATGAATCTTAGTGCTGCACATTAAAGCAAATTGCAGCTCCATCAGGCAGATATCTCATGTAGAGATGATTTTTATGCCCATTGAAATAGCAATGAAGCCATTCTCTTTTTGTATCATGGTGCATTTCATAGAAAATGAATATGTGTCTTACAGACATGCTGTCATACTATTTCTGATGTTTTCACTCTGGTAGGTATCGGAATAGTAGAAAATGTAGGTACTTCATAATAGCACATCAATCAGACACTTTCCAAATTCAGAGAAGCTACTCAAAATTAATAATAACGTTTAAGCTATTAATAATAGATACAGAGCAGGCTATTGCAGTCCAGCTGACCTAGATGGTGAATTCAGATACACTGAGCAATGAACTTTGCCTCATCATGTATTGTATGTAGTGAATAGCAGCTAGAAGATGTCACATGAAAACGGTGACAAAATAAGTCTTCTAGAAACCATGTTTACCAAAGGCTACTTAGCAATCTGGGACTCACCCAGCTTTGGCAGGGTCTGAGCAGTATAAAGAGTGCTGCAGACCCAGACATTTTGATCAGTAAGGACTGAAGAGATACAGGACTTAATTCTTTTGCAATGTCAAAAAGCCCCTTCTTTTCTGTCCTTTTTTCATTTTTATTTGGGTCTGGCTTTGGCCTTTTTGTCAGTTTCTTTTCCGCATGAGAATATTTTTTAGAAATGTGTGCCTAGGTAAAGTTCCCCTGAAGTTAGTTTCATAACATTTGAACTTCTTCTTTGGGGCAGGTTTTCCAAAGTATTTAGATTGTAAAAATTGCAGATGGAAACATAGTGGAATTTTCAAAAGCACTTAAACAGACAAGGCACTTAACTCTCATTTAAATTAATTTGCTGTATTGAGCAAGTTCCCCTTGGCACTTTGGAAAGTTTCACTGCTAAATGTTTATGTCTACATAAAAAAGATATGATTTTCAGAAGAGGCTGAGCATCCAGCAACTCCCTTTAAAGTTTAACTATTACAGGTTTTCAGCAGTTCTGGAAATTATACGGTGTCCCTTGTTCTATGTTCCCAAATGATCCTCCTTTGCTTTCTTGTTTCTTAACAGTTTCTACTGTCATTTATTGTCTGAAGTTAATCTCAGAGAAGAAGTGAGATCAATAGTACTAGCACACAAAGAGAGAAAAATAATGACATGGGTGAATCTTCTGCACAGTTTTGAGAAGCTGTGGCCTTTGATATATACATTTCAGTGTCTGAAAGAACTGATAGAGCTTTAATGCCATAGTTGTAATTACGTTTTGTGATTTACTGATTACCTTTTTATTATGCAAAATAATAGCTCAAAAATAAAGGCAAAGACTGCTGCAGGTTGTGAATGAATAGTTGGGAATGAATCAGATGACCAGAAGTAGTATGACTTTTGAGTTATTAATTTCTGCATGTAGAAAAACCCTTAACCGGCCTGTTCAGGTGTAATAAAAACACACAGTGGTCACTCTGAGGTATAGTTTCCCCTGCCCACTACTCTGCCTCTACTACAGTATTGTCTGAGTGTGTATACACATTAGCATATTGGTTTCAATCAAGAGCCTGCTTTTGAAATGAATCTACTATTATTTTCACTTAGCACACTAGCTGATTGTGGAGTGGGTCTTGAGCTATGTGAACTGGATTGCTTTTAGCTGAAATGAAAACAGAATATGCTTTTCAAAAGGACAATCCTCTGGAAATTCTAATCTTTGTTAATCATTACCAGTGTTCAGTACACTGAACTATGTCAAAATTAGGTCAATACAACTGTCTTCCGCCGACTCTAATTTCAAATACAGACCACTGTGAACATCAAGCCCTCAGAGTCAACACCTTTGCTCCTCAGATTGGTTTTCACTATGCATTGTTGCTTGCTAATGTAGCTATAAACTGAGTTGTCAGATGGTTGTGTTCATGGGAGAATACCATATTTCCACCTACTGAGAGTTAAAATCCTACAATGCCAGAATTTTCTCCGAAATGCAACTATCTTAAAGGGATCGCCATTTTCAAACACTGGCCAATGTTTCTTGGGAATATATCTTCTCTTTCTTCTTAGATAGAAAATTAAATAAAAAGCTCATGAGCAAAAACTCCTAACGTTTTTTTAAGAGCTTTTTTGAGAAATTTCGGTCACCCTAAATGTGTTGTTTTGCCCAAAAAAGTAACCCAGACAATACAGATTGTGAAACATGACTTTTATACCCTGTAAAATACACCTGCCTCAGCCATTCATTCTAGCTATTCTCTACATGGATTTAGAGCTTTTTTATGCTTTAAGAGTCTGTTCTTGTTTGTATTGTTCCATTGCTAACAGCTAATAGTGCGTATATTAATAATTAATTTATTAGAACAAAACCTTTCTTTAGCTAATGAGTTTTCCAACATTCATAACTTTATATTGCCATGCTGGAAAATATATGTTTTGTAGTTTGTGTGTCACATGTACTAGAATGAAAAACAGAATATGTATCTTTAACAGTGAGATTCAGAAATAGGAATTTCTTATCAGTTGTTGCTAATGGGTTGTGTAACCTGCAGCA
The DNA here is from genome assembly GCF_000695815.1 of Acanthisitta chloris. Lineage (NCBI taxonomy): Eukaryota > Metazoa > Chordata > Aves > Passeriformes > Acanthisittidae > Acanthisitta > Acanthisitta chloris. The sequence continues at coordinate 46,302 of NW_008650982.1, read as the reverse complement.
CTCTAATGTTTTGACAACCTGGAAGAGGTTTTAAGCATGTTTTTAGTCAATTAAAATACTGTCAAAACAAGTATTTGAAATCATAAATTTCCGTTAAAGGATTTTTATTTTTGTTAAGGTAGAAATTCCAAAAGACAAAAAGGAATTCTCTGTAGTTATGTAAGCCATGGATTCACAGTACAGTAAATGTGACTTTAGAATGCTTAATGCTAGATAAGAAACATTGTAACCTCATGGTATTAAATGCTGATCTGGTATAAACTCACTTTACTAGGTCAAATGTGTTTAAAAAATTTTAGCTTTATCCTGTCAGTCTTCCTGCCAGATGAGATGTTGTCTGTCCATGACATGCTAAATTTATGCTGGATAAGGTGTTGTCTACTCTCCTGATGATTCTGTATTGTGTACTCTAATCTGGCAAATATGTAGTACTGTTCTCTTTTGAGTCATCCCAAACTTATCCGCAGGTCTGGATTAATGACCATGGCCCATGGTTGCCCCCATTATCAGAAGTTTTGATGTATTTATTCTCCTAATAATAATGTGAAGGAAAATAGGTCTGTCCTATCATGCTGATTTCATCATAACATGTTTTCTCTCATGTCTACTAGCTGAAACAGTAGGGGTTATGTGGGTTTTGAGAACTTAATTGATTAAACCCAGGAGATCGAAGCAGAGGTGAATATTTTTTCAACATGTCACATGATCTTCTGGGGCTCTATCAAAGATGTTTCATGCAAAACTGGGTTATTCTTGTGGATTTTTAGGGAGAATCATTTAATAAAATTCCTTTCTCTTCCATAGTCACCAGATGATGTATTTTGTGTAGTTGTCACAGTCCTTGATATCAAATCTGTTTAACTTCTGTGGGTTCAGGACTAATCCACTCTCACTGAGGTCCTTGAGTGACACAGAGGGTGCACAGAGCTGGTTGTATGAGCGTTTCTAGTCTCCTTGTTACTGTGTGGTCCCTTGTTTGTCCCTTTGAGTGGAGAATAACAGGAAAGTCCTACACTGAAGGGGCACAGAAGAAACAAAGAGCCTGTCTGCTTGTTGCTGCTTTATTCACCCTGCACAGTGCTGTAACTGGTGCTCTGGATCTCCGAGGAAGGCAAAGAAGGCTGGCAATGCTACATTGTGATTTCCTCTCAAATTCATTGAAAAAATTGCTGGAAAAATAAACTTTAAAGGCCAAAATTATCCTTTTTGATAAGCTGTCCTCATTCTGTCCTCCTCCAGAAGGAAATGAAAATATTCCTGATGTCCGAAGTTTTGTTACTGCTGTTTCACTCATAAATAAAGCCTCCAAATGAAACAAAAGTGCTCAGTACTTAATAGGCAAGAACAAGACAAGTCCTTTGTCCTTGAGTACTCAACACTTAACAAGGGAATGAAAGGTGGGCCGTGGGAGCAACACAGGGTGATTCTGGTGCCTACAAGTGGCTCTGATTCATTTGGTGTGACCTCTGCTGAACATGGTTTTACTATGGGTGGGCTAAGGACAGCTGGGACCAAACTGATTGATAATTTTAAGTAGGAAATGCTTAAATTCATAAGTTTCCTATTCAGTTCTTGTTTGGAGGGCATGCAGGAAGAATAGATAGGTGGATGAAAAAACTGTGTATTTTGTTAATATGCTTCTGTGGAGAAAACTGGGATTTCTAAAACAAGACTGCATTATGTACATCTGTCCTATACTTGAATAGGATCCCTGAACTTTTAAATCCAGAGAAATAGAGTATTAGCCATCACATCCTTTTCCATTATTATTCAGAAAGAAGTATATACTCATTTTAATCTTCTAGAAATGTAAACAAAACACTGTTGAGCGTTTCAAGACTTGGAAGGTGGGAAAATGTAAAATATCCACATTCATGGAAGAGATTTTTTTTTTCTGACACCCTTTGTTCTGCCAGAGCTGATGCAAGGAGTTTTTAATCTTTTTCTTTACTGTACCAGAAATTTCTCTGGAGCTCGCATAGACTTGTTTTGTAATTAAATGTTTGAGAACTACTGGTATTTATATTTGCATGTGATTAACTTTTAAAGCACTGCGTGCAGGGGTTTTTGCTTTTTAACTAGCCTGGAGTCAATAAATATCTTTACAGATGTCAATTTGGTCAGCAGTAAAGAGGTAAATAGAAACTAATGACACTCATCAAGCCTGTGGCATGAATGATTTATTAGACACAATCATTTAACACTTTTATAAAGTCAATGCAAGGGAAAGAAACAGGTTTCTTATTATGGTAAACTGTATTTGTTCTGTCAGTATACAGTGATTTATGACAAACCTGTGGCCAGGATTAGGATATTATAAATGAAGGAAAATAGAAGGCTCATTAATTTTTTATACCCACAGGTAGAAGACATGCAGTGGGCTAACAGAGAACACACTCATCCAGCATCTGTCTGCAGCCTGCCCTGTAAAGCCGGGGAAAGAAAGAAAACGGTGAAAGGAGTGCCCTGCTGCTGGCACTGCGAGCGCTGTGAGGGGTATCATTACCAGGTGGATGAATTCAACTGTGAACTGTGCCCCATTAATAAGAGACCAAATGCTAACCGTACGGATTGCCAGCTTATCCCTATAATCAAACTGGAGTGGCATTCTCCTTGGGCCATTGTGCCTGTCTTCATAGCTATTCTCGGCATAATTGCCACCACCTTTGTGATTGTGACATTTGTTCGGTACAACGACACACCAATCGTCAGGGCCTCTGGGCGGGAGCTCAGTTATGTGCTCCTGACTGGGATTTTTCTCTGTTACTCCATTACTTTTTTAATGATTGCAACTCCTGATATAGTAGTCTGCTCATTTCGAAGGATCTTTTTAGGACTTGGCATGTGTTTCAGCTATGCTGCCTTGCTTACCAAAACAAACAGAATTCACAGAATATTTGAACAAGGTAAAAAATCTGTCACAGCTCCCAAATTTATTAGTCCAGCTTCTCAGCTGGTGATCACTTTCAGTCTCATATCCTTGCAGCTTATTGGAGTCTTCATCTGGTTTGCTATTGATCCACCACATACCATCGTAGACTATGGAGAGCAGAGGACACTTGAACCAGAAAATGCCAGGGGAGTTCTCAAATGTGACATTTCAGATCTTTCTCTCATTTGTTCCCTTGGATATAGTATTCTCTTGATGGTCACATGCACTGTTTATGCTATTAAAACAAGAGGGGTTCCAGAAACCTTCAACGAAGCAAAACCCATTGGATTTACTATGTACACAACCTGCATAATTTGGTTAGCTTTTATTCCGATCTTTTTTGGTACGGCCCAATCAGCAGAGAAGGTAAGTGATGATATGTTTACAAATCAAAACACTACTCTTCTGTTTTCAAATCTCAATAATTATGGCACTGTAGCATTTTCACTCTTACAAATGAGTAATTCTGAATGATAATTGCAAACAAACTGTCAGAATTCACAGATAGTAAGTTTCAAAGGGTAGGTTTCCTATATATTAACACAAGAAACCGAATGTGATTGTGCTGTTGCTGGCATAATAATGTTGACATTTTCTCGATATACCCTTAAATGACTGTTTCTTCTAACGTTTGTTATTACCCTTCAGTGATGCTCTGGCCTGTTACATGAAGCACTATCAATCTTTGTTATCATCCAAAGATCTGATAGAAATGGTTGCATTTCAAAAGTCTAGGAAGATCAACTTACATTTGTCAAAAATAATGAAGAAAAATGCTGAGGCAGAATGAAAAGAATTACTTTTTTCTCTGGCTGACACATAGAACTTAAAAAGAAAAAAAGAACAGTAGGAATGAATGGTGAATCAAGTGTATGTGAAGTCATATAAAGCATAATTTACTAATTATTATCTCATTGCAGAAAGCAAACATTTTCCTGATAATTTAATAAGTAATGAAATGATTTATACTTGAATGGTTAGCAGTACAAAACATGTCAAACATTTAACTCTCCTTCTCTTAGTTCTAATGGGAAGACAAAGGTAAATGTCAACTGTGTGAGTTTTTATAGAGCTGATAGCGGCGAAAATGACAAGTTAGGCAGGAAAGAGCAATGATACTAGCATCAATCAAAACTGCAAATATTTGAGATATGGAAAATTTTAAAAACAAGAAAGTCATCAGGCTTTTACATAAACTCATCTTTCCTTCTAGCAGTTTTTTTTATACTGTTTTCATATATATATTTTACTTTAATTTGAAAATTCAGCATGTGTTCAGTTATAATTGTGCAAAGGCTTGACATGCCTATGGTTTAGAGGGCACTCTTGCCTGCAGAATTAAAGAGCAGGTCTGTATACCTTGATAAAACACTTGCTAATTCAAGTAGAGAAATTGAATGGGAGAGAGAGTGTGGCAGAAAACATTTTCCTCACTAAAAATGGGAGTAAGCAGGCTTACTGAATTGGATCATGCTTATTTTCATGGCTTTTTGGATTAAATCAAGTGAAGTGAGTACCAAGGTAATGACTTATCACAGAAAGGGTAAGTAAAGATAAAATATCACATTTGACATAGGAAACCATGTTTAGGTAAATTGTTTTTAGATTCTGACTTTTTTCTATATATAAGCTTAAGTCAGAAAAAAACTTTGTTGTATAAATATGTGGTACTTTTAACAGCTTGGTCCAGTTTTATGACAAGTACCTGAACCAAATGAATTGAGTATTGAAACAGAAAATAGTTCTCGGCTGACAACTGTGTACTGACTCCTGATTTGTACCACTGGTTCACCTTGGCTTGTAAAAAAAGACGAGTTGGTTTTGACCTCTAAAGACAAGATTAATGAGCATCTCTTGTGCATTTCTTTTATGAAACCCAAAACTGAACACACAAATTATGCTAAAGCACCCAGCTTCTAACACTAAATTTCACTTGTTAGTTGCTTTTTTTTTTCCTGAAATAATTTTTTTTCTTTAGATAATGACTTTCAGGACAGGAAAAAATGATAATGCAGTAGCTCTGTAATTAAAAAAATTTTTTTCATGGTACTTCTACTTTCCTCTGCAAATAAAAACATGCTTCCACACAGAGTCTACAGGCATCATCATAATAGTTTTCATATTCCATACAATTAAATTGCTTCTCTGAATAGGACAAAAATGTAATATCTTAGTGTACAGATAGACATTGTCTGAATAAACTCAAAGTTTCTCAGTTAATGCATAACACCAGAAGAAGCATTTTAAAAACAACTAATATATTCGAGAATATTTTATTTGAAATTTGATGCTATGATGTTTTTGTAAGATGAAACAAATGAAAATCGTATACAGACTTTTGTTGGTGCTCACTCACATTGCAGTAATTAAACAAGCCTGAAATTTATTTATTTTTTTGTGGCTTGATATTCAGGCAGAAAAGAGTAATAAAAGCTGGTGGACTTAAAAGTACTGTTTTAAAGCAATGTTTCCTTTTGTGAAATGTTGAGAGTAATAAAATCTAACATGATATTCATTCCAGGCCACATGTACTTCCAGTTAAAACTTTTCCAAAATGTTTTGAGACACTTCAGTTTTCCTAAACATTAGCAGTGCTTACAACAATAGCAGAAGTCATTGAGTATGTTTTGAAAGATGTTGTACTTGCTTACTTAACTGTTCAATGGATACAGATTAAATAGCAAACCCATTGAGAAGCTTTTATTTTTATTTCACTGTCAAGTACTTCCACTGATAAACACAAAAACTAGGGCCACTAATGCTGAAAACAGGTGTGTAGATTCAAAGCTCATAGATCACCCTGGAAAAGTTACCTTTACATTTAGTGGCCTTGGGGTCAATTCCCAAAAGTATAAATTTGCTAAGAATTTCTGTATAGAACCTAGAGGAATATAAGCCTATAGAGTCAGCACAAGTCCATAAATTGAGTGTTGGTGTCCATTAATCTTCAAATGTGCATGATGAAGGACATTTAAATAAGCATAAGTACTTCTCTGCCGGCAGACTAGGAATCATGATGATGTGTTCTTGCTGTGAAGCACAGAATGGGAAACTCTTCTCTTTCCACTGTGCTTATGAGGATCCTTGGATCTCTAGCTGATGAATGTAGCTGAGTTAAATATCTGAATTTGCATGCTGTGACATATCCATAAGAGTAAACATAGTAAAAGGTAAGGTAACTTGACAAGAAGCAATGGAAATATGTTGATTTATAGTCTTGACATTTGTAACATTTTTAACAGTCCTTTATAACAGGTCCTGGTTGTATTCATCTATATTATCTCAGTTCATATGCAAGTTTAAAACTAATACAAAATAGAGAAAACTACATGTTGCTGTGACATATCCATAAGAGTAAACATAGTAAAAGGTAAGGTAACTTGACAAGAAGCAATGGAAATATGTTGATTTATAGTCTTGACATTTGTAACATTTTTAACAGTCCTTTATAACAGGTCCTGGTTGTATTCATCTATATTATCTCAGTTCATATGCAAGTTTAAAACTAATACAAAATAGAGAAAACTACATGTTCAAGAAAATAAAATATAATTCAAGAATATTCAAGAAAATATAATTCAAGAATATTCAAGAAAATATAATTCAAGAATATTCAAGAAAATATAATATCCATATATATATATGGATAATTAACAAAAGGTTAAAATACCAATCCAAAATAACCTTGCATAACTCATGCTCAGTGGCTTTTATGGATCTTCATGTTTACTGATTTGTCCTTAATAGGGTATAAACCCATTGTGCTATTAGACATGCCATTTTTAAATTGTCAGTTTTACACATGTTCTGCAGAGAAAATAAGAACACTGGCTTTAAGTACAGTGTTATTTTTTTGCCTAATTAATTATTTTGTCCCTTCATGATCATGTCTGTTTTGACAGCTGCTGCTTTTTGAAAGGAACCAACTAACAAATAGTTAAATCGTTCCAATGTGCCATTGAACTGAATGAAAAAATGTATGCCTAAGACATAATCCGCCGATTTTCTAACACTTGCATAAATGTCAGTAAGGTGCTTTAGAGGCAAATGAGAGAAGTTCTGTGTGAAAGCATTCTGTGAATATAGCCTTCATCTATGTCATGTACATGTACATGTCAAAACACTGGAAGTACTGGGATCATCTGGGACAGAGATGTCTGAAATGTCACGATACTGGAATGCCACAGAAGAAGGTATTGAATTTAGCTGAGTGATTAAAATGGGTGTTTGATGAATCTCTGGATAAAATTAAGTTACCATGGCAGACTGCACAGAAACCATCTGAGGATTGATGGCTGTGTAAAGTACATCCCTATTTGATAAACTGAACTTTGTAAATTTCCTTCCTTTTAGCATTTTTCACAGATAATAAAGACATCATTTATTATATTAACCTGGAAATACTCTGTTTTGAATCGGACAACGAATGCTTGTAACCCATACTGTGAAATAAGAGAGGTTGCACTTTCTGCTGTGGAAAGACCATAAAAACACAGAATGATTTCTTCCTTCTCCTTCAACAGGAAGCCACTGCAAGGTGTAATCTAACAAGGCAGATAAATTTTAATGTATTTCCAATTATTCTGGCAAGTCTGACCTCTCTTTTCATAAGTGCAGTATAGGCAAAACAAGTTGTAATATATGGTAGAAATCTTCCCATAAGTTATTATCCTTATGATCTTACTATTCCAGCTGTATTCATGCTGGATTTATTACTCAGTGGATCTTATGCTTATATCCATGTGTTTGTTAGTAACTTTAAAAGAAATTAGAAACAATACTAAGAGTATCCCAATATTAATTTGACTATTGCTGTAGTTGTCAAGGTTCTAAGTGGGAGGGAGAGGTAGTTCCATCAGTCTAGTAAGATATATTTATTAGCTGAAAAAAGCCAACTACTAATGATAATTCATGAGACCCCTTTCTTCACACACACTTCTAAAAAATTTATAAAATCTTTTTCATGTGCGTGTGTTAATGTTATGAATTCTTGGCTAAATATATTCCTGTGACTATAACAAAACAAAGCATCTTAACCATTCCTCAGACTGTGTTGATGAAGTACACAGAACTGAGCTTGTTCTTCACCTCAAAAGATTCTCTTCTAATCCTGATCATATTCAGAGATCTAGCACTACTGGTAGTCCATGCAATGCACATCACAGGAAAAAAGTCCAGAAAGTCAACTTATCATTTTAGTATTTCTTCCATTTTGTGAATAGTTTAATCAAGTGTGGTGTGATTAAACTAGAATCTTTACTGCCAACACTGTGCTTAGCATGAAGATTAATCAGGAGGATATTTGGAACAGCTTTTAATTTTCCTCATTACAGGAGCCAAAGTTAGAAGACTGCTGAAGCAATACTTTCCATGTTCAGCAGTTCATCATTGTTTTTCGTAGTGTGGTGGGGTTTTTTTTTGAGAATCTTGAAAATATGGGAGTACCTGCAAGATTATAACAAAAATATCAGTACTTGATTTTTTGCATGTCTAGAGTACAAGTCTTGTGGAGTGGCTCAGGGAACTGGGCTGGTTTAACCCGGAAAAAGAGGCTCAGGGTAGACCTTACTGCTTTCTACAACTTTCTGAAAGGAGGTTATCATTAGGTGGGTCTTGGTTCTTCTCCCAGGTAGCACGTGATAGGACAAGAGGAAGAGACCTCAAGTTGCACCTGGAAAGGTTTAGATTGGATATTAGGAAAGATTTCTTCACCAAAAGGGTGGTTAAGCATTGGAACAGGCTGAACAGGGAAGTGGTTGTCTCCATCCCTGGAGGTATTTAAAAGACTTGTAGATGTGTCATACTTTTCCTGTGTGGCTGCATAAACTGCAAAAGGTACCCCTAATGAGAGACCAGTTAAATATAGAGATCCTCTTTTCTTTCAAATGTCACTTTGAGCAAACCCATTCCAAAAGTTATTTCTTAGGAAAAGAATGTCTTCACTAGGATCACAAGGGAAAATGTTTAAATGCTAATAAAGACAAAAATGATGGATCGGGTCATTTTAAGTATTGCAGCCATTCAGAAAGCTTTTTCTTCAGTTTCAAACTTCTCTATCTTTTGTACTTTGAACTTTGGAAGCAGAGCAGTTCTGGTGTTTAAAGAGGATAATTTCACAAGTTTTAAACTGTTTCCACTTTTATAAAATGAAAAAATGTCTGGACTGTTAACTGTAACACCAGACTTGCATTTAAAAAAACATTTATGAAAACATTTCTGACCAACTTTCAGGCCAAGTACTGACTTTCTTAGAAAATAAATGATGCTGTAGTGCAATTATCTAAAGTGCATTAGATTTACGAAGAAATCAGAAGGGATTACTGCAGTCAACCAAGTCAGTCTTTTGTGTGAAGTGGTATCTTGAGCTCTGCTCACTTAGATGTTGTTCAGGCTCATTTTGATAGTTGAAGATCATAGCATTCTTTGTGGGTTAGTCATCTGCTCCCTTGTTTACAGCTTTGCTCCAGAAGTAAATGATCAGAGGCAAAAGAGGCAAGATTCCTGAATGCTTTCAAGTTCTTTTGTGGTGAATGCATCTGCAAAGGCTTGCCAATACCCCAGTGGACTGAAGAGAAAAGGTCCCTCTTCTTCTGCCTGCTCATGACACGTAGGTGTCATCTACTTGTCTGAAGTGTGTAAAAGCTAGAGGGATGATTTTTTTCAGACTGTGCTACCTACTGAATGAAATATTGTGAAGGACTGAATGCAGCTACTTTAAAAAAATTCTAGCGCCTGTTTAGATTTTTTGTTACTCACCATAGTGTCCCTGATTTTCAGCAAGTGTTCTTGTTGCTGAATGAAGGACTTTGTGCAAAGGTAATGCGTATATATTTTTAGAGACTCGACTTCATTGTTTTAAGATATA
>NW_008650982.1:20703-36487 GCF_000695815.1 Acanthisitta chloris | reverse complement strand
TTCCCTATTTACTGTAATAATAATTGAACTACTAGGATTTTGATTGTGTACACTGAGTATTGATTTTATGTTTGTTAGGAGATAGCAAGAAGAAAGAAAATGCCAGCTTCTCTAAGAAGTAAATTATAAAGTCTTTTTAGCTCAGTGAGACACTCATGTGCACCTGAAGGTTGCATACCCTTTTCTTTTCTGCATAGTTGCATGTCTGTTCCAGTATGAGCATTGAGCTGGCATACCTAGTTGTGTACATTGAAGAGATGTGCACCTGCCACATAATGGAAAACACAGGCATTTTGCTTGTCTGACATGTTTGCTTCTGGCCCCATCATGAATGATGGCTTTTCTCCCAAAGACAGGAATGAGCTGCCAGAAAAATTAAATTTGCCTGTGATCAGCTTCTTACCCCATCCTGTGGAGTGTCAGAGAGTTGGTAACATGTAGATGAAGATGGAATTGCGTGCTAGAGAACTTTTTGCATGCTAGAGGTCTTTTTGACTACTTGCTGACTTCTGTGATAAGTAACAGGAAGAGGGATTTTTTTCAGCTAAGAATGATATGATACATGCACATACTTGAGGGGAAAAAAGCTTTGGGTAATAGATAGTTAATTGGAACTATCTTTTGCACTTTTGTTAAGATAAATAGAAAAATCTTTAAATAGAGCACTGTTTAGAAATTGTCTTGGAACTATTTCTGGGATGGTCTTGTGAGCCTTCTTGTACTTGCTAGCTCTTGCCAAGTTGGAAGCAAGACATAAATAGCCTTTGTTGTAACTTTAACAATGCTTTTACCTTACTGAAAACAAGTAAACACATGTATGAAAGGCAGAAAAAAAAGCCTGAAAAGGTGTCTAACTTGACTTTGAGTAGATATTTAGCTTCTTGTCTTATCTCCTACTACAATAATCCCACTTTTGCATATGTTTCATAACACTATCAATATTTTATTTTACAGATAGGATAAAATGCTGTGGACTGGTAAACTCTCATGGATGGGCTCAGCCTAAATAGCAATATGTATGCAAGCTCAGCACATACCAAATCTAGAACTTGACACATGATCAGCACCATATCAAAGCCACATTACCCTGTATTTTCTTTAGAAAAGTAACATTTTAAAGCACAATCATGTTGATTCAACTAAAGTGTTAGTTATGGAAAGCACAGTAGGTTGATGTGTGTTTCAGCCTCTTGTGACTATTCTGTTAAAAAATTGTCATAATTTGCATAGGTGAGAAGACATCAATAAGCTGGACATTCAATCAAAATGCAAGATCCAGACAAAAAAGTCTAATTAGATATAAGCCCAGTAAAATTTGCACCCAAATTTATAAATAAAGTAAAATTCTTGTTTCGTGTAAAGGATAGTGAATGTTAAATTCATATCATAAAGATGGAAATAACAGGAACCAGAAAATTATGGAATTCTGATTTCACACAGACTAGTGAGCTTCATGCTTACTCTTAAAAAGAAAAACTAAATCTATTATGAGAATAAATATTTAATTAGATTGTTAACAGTGAATATGCATGTGAATGTGTGTGTACAAGTATTTCCTTTTACATAACTGTAAGGTCTTTCTTGCATGAAACCAGAATAATTAATTTAAAAGCCCCAGCAAAAGCAGTATTTTCAATACATATATAAACAACGTCTAAAAAACCAAAGACTTTAATTGGTCATATACACCTGTTTTTTTAAAGTTTATCTTTCCATTTACAGTGAAACTCCTTGACAGGATAAAATGACAATTGAGGGATCCATATGAGCTAATCCAAGAGGGTCAGAATTTAACTTCAGGACATCTTAACTTTAGACATGCATTTTCAGAGTGTACACACAGTTTGAATTTTTCTCTTCCTACAAGGTACTTTCTAAGCTTGAGAGTGATTTCATAATCAGTCAATTTACCTGTAGAATGGTCAAATGATTGTTTTCATGGTGATTGTCAAGGTCATGTTCACTTGATATTGTGGAACACATGGATGGGATTAAATTGATGTTATCAGGCTAATTGATAGAACTGAGCACCTGCATAGATCTGTTTTTTACAGAAAGCATCTTCCTTTCTACCACAGTACAAAAAGAGTAGCTGAACAATGAGGGGAAGAAAAGCAAAAGACTTGATTTTCCTTTTTTTAACTCCACTGAACTCAGCATAGATAAACAGCATGTATTCACAGGTACTGTGAATGCCATTCAGACAGATATTGCAAAACATTTCCCAATTACAAAACAGCAAGTTCAGAAGGAGATTAGAAGAGAAGTAAGGAACTACTTAAGATACAGTGTTCAATGGGAAATAGAGGAAATGGTTTTTAGCTCTGCAGCTGAAGAGTACACAACATTTTGCAAGTGTCTTTTCTAGTGAGTTAGCACTCGTAATTGAGTGAGGTATAGCAGAAGAGCTCACAGCAGGCAAAACATCTATCTCCTAATGTAGTCATCAAAAAGACACAGGCGAACCAATGTGGCATGATACAGAAATTGGTCCCAAAGCCCAAAACTGCTTTTCAGACAGTCTCTCTAAGGGAATTGTTTGCACCATATGTTTTCCTTAAGAGCTGATCTACAGAAAGGGTGCTTTAGAAGAAGTCCTACACATGCGATGCAAATTATGGTACAATCTGAAACAGCTTCCTCCAGAATGTATCACCTTCTATCCCTTTGAGCCATCACAATGCATAAAATTTTATTGACCTACAAAGATCACATATGTCCATTAGGGCTTCCAAATTTCCGGGTTGGAAATTTCTCTGCTAGTCCCTTCACACTATTTGCCTTGTCAATGAGGCTTGTAATTTCTTTGTTTCCAATCACCACTAAAGTGATAACCTTTGTCCTTTTCAACCTTCATTTTTTTGCTATTTAAATCCTCTCTTGTTTCACTGTTTGCTTACTTGATAGTTTGTCCAAGATAGAGCAGTCATTGCAGCCCATGCCACTCTTCTTATATCCAAATATATCCATATCTTCTTGGATCCAAACTCCTAGTTCTTTTCTGTGTGACTTAGGACTTACACCCTTCACTTACTCCTGTGTCTCATCCTCCTCTCCCTCACTGACATTGATGTTGGCTTTTTGTTGTGGTGTTTATTACTTTCACTCTTAAATTTAGCAAATGTTTTTATGAACATTTCCTTCCTTCCTTTCTTCCTTCCTTCCTTCATCATTCTCATAGTTATCTGTTCTAGTTCCTTTGTCTATTGCTCTCTTTCTGAAAGGTTCAGGTAAAGCCACAATCAAGTGAGTGGGAGGTTTGCCAATTATGTCAAGAAACCTTGATACTCCAATTGCCGTTAACTCTTCCTTTAATTCTTCCACTGTACACATCCCATTTATGTTTCAAGCTGTTAGAAGCTTTTCTAAAGGGACCTGTGTAAGGTAGAGTTTTGTGCATCTGTATATAACTGGGGTATTTGACATTGTATTTTTTGTTGTTTATTAGAATATAAGTTATATTTGACTTGGCTTTACTGTGAGCTGGCTATCTTTTGTGTTTAATAAACACCCTATGTGTGTTTGAATTCTCCTGCACACCAGGAGAATGGCATAAAAATACATTGCAGGCGCTTCTGGTTTTCTAGACACCCCAGACAGGGACGATTTTAATTAAATCCATCATATCCTTTAACAGTGTCATACATTGCTTTACAGTAGACATTTGTAAGAACTAGGGAAGTATAGATGGAGAAAAGAGAAATATGTGGTATGCTTCCTCCTGTCTCCCAGGCAGGGATGTAACATGCAGATCTCCCTAACTGACAGTTTTTTCTTTTTTGGCCTTTCTCTTTGTACCCATCTAGCTCATGGTAGTTGGGCAGGTTTCATGCTAGACTGTGGGCTAGAGGGAAGCACTGTCAGCTGGCATTGCTCCAGCTGCACTTGCTTTGAGAAGGTGGTTAAGCATTTTAAGAGCTGACTATTCATTTTCTCTCAAGGTTGCCAGAATATACAAGGAAATGTCAAAACTGCAGTGAACAATCCTCTTCTGTATGACATAAGTTAATGTCATGCTCTGCTGGGAAAAGTTATTTGTATTTCAAAATATCAACAGTAGGCTGAAGATCTATTCAATAGATTTATTCTTTTTTAATTGCAACAAGTTTTTTTAAGCACTGTCGGTTTCATCTTACAGAATGTACTAATACCTTGCAGAGCACTCTTTGACTATAAGCCTAATTGGTAATTTCTGTCTCCTCTAGATGACTGAAATGAAAGCTTTTGTCAAATTATGCTAGACATTTTATTTACTGAATTAAAGAATTAAGCCTGGTTTTAATTGTCATCTGCATACTAACACAAGCTCTTTGGGCCTCTTTGCCCATGTATGAACACACATATTCCTCTTAAAGTTGTTGTTCACACATATTGACGGAAGACTAGACCCCTGTGGTTGCGAAATGAGCCCATGGGCACCTCTCCAACACGTGTAATGCCTGAAAGTCGATGCTGAGGCCTATTTTTACTGCAGCTAGCACTACCATGCTGTTTAAAATGACAGAGTATAAGGAAATAACTTAGATCTAACCTGTCACGTTAGCCAGGAGTGATGTGTTTCTCAGCACCAGTGCTTATTTTCTCAGTGATTTTTTTCCTTTTTTATTCTGCCTTTTCAACTCTTGTAAACAGTACTGTCTTCCTCCTACAAAGCCACCCACTTGGGTGAAGGATATTTCACAGAGTCCCCTACTCTATGCCTTATTGACTACTTGTTGAAATCACTTTTTCAATATATTCACAATTCATCTCTCTCTCATTTTTTCCCCTTAACCAAGGCCTCACACTCATCTTGAAGAATCACACTCTCTTTCCTTAAGAGGTTTAAGTGTGCATGTTTTCTTATTCAGATGATGACTGCATTTTGCTCACATTCTAATTAATGTGTGTGAGTAATATCTGTGTTAAAAAAGTGAAAAAGAAAAGAAAGCCCTCTGATGCTTCCTAAAAGCTTAAAGGACCTAGATTTGTCAAAGAACATTAAGGAAACTGGAGTACATGTAATTTTTAAGGATGCGTGTTGTTGTCCTGTTTCATCACTTTACACGAGTCACCCCTGATGCAGTCTATTAAAAATATGCTTGTCTGAAGTTTCAGATATCATGTCTGCTTATTTCAGGTGAATAAACAGCTCTCTAATAGTAGATATAGTCATTTCACAGGTACAGAACAAATGTTGAGGAAGGGTTTTAACAAGCAGAGTGTTTGTGCTTAAGGAGCAGATCTGAAGAGTAGGCTGGAGAGAAGCTTAAAAAAGGAGCTGGTTTTCTTGGAAAGGCTAGAAATATAATATTTGAATATGCCCAAGATACTGTGGTGTAAATCCATCCATCTAGCACTTGATTTCCTAATACTGACAATTTTGAACAAAAGACATCCTTCATGGCCTTTGTTACATATATTCATTTGTCCTCTAAAATTACTGAACTATTTTGAGAAGAAACAAAAATCTGGTATCTGCCGTAGAAAGTTTATGGAGGTATCAGGTTTCTGCTTTCACTGAAAAACTTTCCTGGACATTTTTCCAATGAATAACTATCATCATGAAAGGTCTTCTAGGTCTGCACAGGGAGAAAGTTTTAGTAGTGACTTACTTTTTCTGATTTGATTGTGCAAACGAGGAGAAACTAGCTGTCAGTAGATGGAAAATTACATGTGGGAATATTGAATTAATTCTCAGCAAATGATGTTTGGATCACTTATAATGTTAATTAAGATGGGCAGGACATTTGCTGGAGTCATTGTCCTGTAAGTTTGCCATTTGGACAGACTTTCACATGATCACTGTACAGAAAACTTTGATGCTTTGTACACAGATTGTGACTTTTTTTCACAGCATTAGAGTGCCAGGTCAGTGGTCTTCCCCTCTGTTCCCAGTATTCTTGCCAGTCCAGGCATGAAGCTCTACTTTCAAATTTAAGTTTAATTAACAGTTTTCCATGTGGATTTAAGGTATGTTAAGCCACTTCTTTTAGGCTGCGAGTGAGTTAATCTATGTGTTTGAAGACTCACTTGCATACCCAAGGCATGCAGAGAAGTTTAGAATCATAGAATCAACTGGGTTGGAAAAGACCTCAAAAATCATCGAGTCCAACCCTACCGTGGTTACTAGACCATGGCACTATGTGCCACATCCAGTCTCATCTTGAAAACCTCCAGGGATGGTGAATCCACCACCTCCCTGGGCAGCACATTCCAATGCCTGATCACTCTCTCTGTAAAAAAATCTCTTCCTAAGATGTAACCTAAACCTCCCCTGGCAGAGCTTGAGTCTGTGCCCTCTTGTCCTACTGCTGGTTGCCAGAAGAGACCAACCCCCACCTGACTACAACCTCCTTTCAGATAGCAAACATTACTTACAGTTACATTTAATGCCATGATCTGACCAGCCATTACTACATGGTCATCAGAAGTGCTGTTCATCAAGAGCTGGAATGGAATATAGAATAGAATAGAATAGAATAGAATAGAATAGAATAGAATAGAATAGAATAGAATAGAATAGAATAGAATAATTTCAGTTGGAAGGGACAGACAACAATCATTTAGTTCAACTGCCTGACTGCTTCAGAGCCAAATTCAGACAAACTCCTGGAGGTTCAGCAAGATACTGTAATTGTTTTGGTACCATGAGGTCCAATGGAACAGGTCAGCACACCAACTAAAAAGATTTAATTCATTAGGAAGAAGTGTATAATTCCTTTTGATTATGTACTATTTCATATCACTCAGGACATTTCAAAGCGCCACATCTGCTGCAATGGATTATTTGATGAAGCCACATCAGGCAGTTTGTCTAGTTTTACTATTTCTTCTTTCAGTTAAATTTTTGTAGTAAATATATTTCCATTTTCCTCAGAATAAAATGTATGCATGCTGGCAAAGATAGAAAAACAAACTCTCTAGCTGGTGTAGTGTTTTCATAATTGAAGGTTTTGTGCACTCTTCATTTTGGCACTTTGAGACACAACGATTCTGTACCTCTAAAAGTATCTTCCTCTTCTTTTCTATTGTGCCAATGAGTGCAAGGGAATGAGCAGAAAGTATCAGTTTGTGTTCTTTCTTCAGTCTAGCATTTTGGACATGAAAACCCCCAAAACGGAGCACAATGTGAGGAGAGAGAATAGTTGCATAGAGAGATAATAAGCTATAAATTCTGAAGGTAGTGGATAATCCATGCATGATCTATTATGGCATATTGATAACAGAAATATCTGATAAACTTATTATGGCTTTGGATCATCCTTTTTCCTAAGAGGATGATCATATGCTGTAGGAGGCTGCCATGTGTCAGTGAACTTGTATGATAAGTTTGCCTTCTTGCAAAACAATATAGAACATATGACTCCCAAGCTGATCAATGGTGTTACTTCTACCTTGTGCCAGTTGAAGCACCAGGAAAAGACCAGGGAAGATTAGATTTCAGTTAAACTTTCAATACTGTCTCTCATAAGAACTCTCTGGACGAAATGTCTGGCATAAAACTGGACAAACACACTATGCGATGCATGAGCAACTGACTCTTGGGTTGGGTGCAAAGGGTTATGGTGATGGGATTACGTCAGGCTGGCAACTGGTCACTAGTGGGTTCTGCAGGGCTCCATCTTAGGCCCAGTGCTCTTTTATATCCTCACAAATAGACACAGGGCTTGAAAGACTATTAAATAAATTTGCAGATGATACAAAATTGGGAGGAGCTCTTGACTCTCTTGAAGGCAGAGAGGCCTTGCAGAGACCTAGACAAATTAGTGGGCTGGGCAATCACTAACCATATGAAGTTTGACGAGTGTCAGATTCTGCACCTGAGATGGGGCAACTCTGGATATACACACAGACTAGGGAGTGAGATGCTGGAAAGCAGTGCTGTGGAAAGGGATCTGTGGGTCCTTGTCAATAGCAAGTTGAATATGAGTCAACAGTGCGCCCTGGCAGCCAGGAGGGCCAATCATGTCCCAGAGTGCATCGGGCAAGGCACAGTCAAGGGAATTGATTGTCCCACTCTATTCTGCGCTGATCTGGCCTCACCTTGAATACCATGCAGTTTGGGGCACCAAAATATAAGGAAGATACTAAGTTATTAGTGAGCATCCGAAGAGGGCAGCGAAGATGGTGATAGGCCTTGAAGTGCAGCCATAATGAGGAGTGGCTGAGGTCACTTGGTCAGTTTAGCCTGGAGAAGAGGAGACTGAGGGGGGACCTCGTCACTATATACCATTTCCTCACAATAGTGGAGGGGCTGGCACTGGCCTCTTCTCTAAGGCAACCAGTGGCAGGACCCGAGGGAATGGTCTGAAATTGTGTCAGGGGAAGTTTAGGCTGGATATTAGAAAATGATTCTTCAGCCAGTGTGTGATTGGGCAATGGAACAGGCTCCCCAGGGATGTTGTCACAGCATTAAGCCTGACAGAGTTCAAGAGGTGTTTGGACAGTGCTCTCAGGCACATGGTGTAATTCTCAGGGATGTCTCATGCAGGGCCAGGAGTTGAACTATATCCTCAAGGGTCCCTTCCAACTATGTAAAGTCTGTATATTCTGTGATTGTTTCTTAGTGTTGTCCTCAGTGTGTCCCTACAGCATGGTCAATCACTGCCGTGTGTCTGCAGTTGGTATGTGACCAATGAAGCCCTCATGTGACTATGTTGTTTACTGGAACATAGATGGATGGAATTTAATTTTCTGAGTTTGGACTACCTTATACAAAATTATGGGTGTTTGAAGATGAGCTACAGATCTCTCACTGCTGGTAATGTGGAAGAACAAATCTAAATTAACAAGCATAGGAGGCACAAGTCCTACCATCCCTTTTTAAGATCAGTATAAATCTATACACAGGAGGACTTGAAGGTGGTGAACAAACGTTTTGGGGAATATTGTGTCCTCTGGGATGCAAAGTACTCTGAAAAGGCATGGTGTTGATCACTTGGGTTAGACAGTTGAAGTTTATAGATGATATTGTCCAATTATGAGTGTGTGAAATGTTTGTAGAGAATGGAAATTTTCTTTATCAAAAACGTAAAAAAGAAATTTAAAAAATCAAGGAAGATCACTGATATACAAAACACATTGGCTACATGTTTAGCGATGAAAAACGCCGGAATAGAAACCACAATGGCTGCATCCATATACATAAAAAATTATTTCTCTGGGTTCCATGTGGTGCATTTGAGGGCCTGGGACATAAATGTTACTTTTTTGTGCATTTTGTCCCTATTATAGTGTCTGAAATAACTTGGTATTTTTTTGTAACTGAAATCTATAATATGGGTCCTTTACTGTAAGAGCATGTAGAATTTGTGAATTCATTTCCTGCTGGGATTGTAACTGTGTAGAATGGAGAGAGGCGTATTTGCCAAGGCTTTGTCAATAATGCCTTTGGAAATGACTGTTGGTTTTATCCCTGAACTACTCCTGAGCTTTGTCTCTGAGAATCATACACTGTAAAGGAGCTAATTGTGCCAAGGAACCTATCAGCAAGAGACCAATTAGGAAAAGAAAGCTGGGATTCTGGTTTCAGTGAATCTTTAATTGTTAATTCATATAGAAAATTTCCATTTGAAGGTATAGAAAAATATAATTCCAGGATGCTCTGTAGCATGGTTATGAAGCTACTATTCTGGGAAATATGAAACAAAGTCCCTCCAGTCTCAAGAATGGTTATTAGGCAAAACAACAATATCTAAGAACATTTGTGATATAAAAGGATGCCAAGACCTCTTCTGTTTCTCATAGCTCTGTTAGATTTGTTTTTCTTTCAAGGACCTGAAAAGAAAATATATTATTCAGTGATAAAATATTCATCAATTAAAAGTGGTTAACATTATTGACTTGGGTTTTTTATCAGAAAAACCAGAAGAAATGCATCTTGTTCAGTCCCAACCAATTTTTAAATGATGACTTACTTTCCAAACCAAAGGTAAAAAAAAATTGTCATTGATTTATCTTCACTATCTTGCATCCTTCCTTCATGGAGTGCTGTATACAATATTCTACAGTAGCCTTAGGGGAAACACAGCCTTCGGCTACAGTTACTTGTAAAATAGGAACTGACGACTAACATAGAAAAATTGCACAGCTCCTTTCCCAGGAGATAAAGGTTATCTCAGGATATCTCCACTGAAAAGATTGCTGCCCTTGAATCTGTTAGTGGCGTTAAAAAGTATGACAATTATTGGCAATTCCATGCAGAATTCAGTGCAGTCTTCTCTAAATGCACTGGCATCCAAGGCAGCTACTTGTTGGCCCACAACTCTGCCTGACATTTGCAAGCAGTTCCATGCCTACAGTCCTGACAGTTAGATATATCTTCATGATCAAAAGTCCAGATGTACCTGAATATAAAAATACAGAATGGATGCTCAGTTGTGAGCTTTGTAGAGATTCTACTCTGGTTGAATTTTTTCTCTATCCAATGAATAAGCATTTTTCTTTTATAACATGCATAGGACCTGAATGGAGATGAATGAGATGCTAAACTCTGAGTGCCAATGCACATTGCCATGGCCTGTTATACACCTACAAAATGTGGAGGTCAGTCCCCAAACTCTAATAATTCTGCAGATAGACATATCAGCCTTCACACTTATCTGTCAGAGACCAAGAATCTAATAATATTCAAAAGAACTTAGAAGATAAGGATAAAAAGAGTGTATAGTAGCATTTGTTAGTGCTAGAAACAGTTTTCAAGGGGATAAAATATCATACTTAAGGGTTTAATGTGGTCTCTAATGATTAATAATGAAGATAAGGACTTCATGACAGTTGCTTTTTTCTGCAGCTAGGTCTCTTTTATACCTTCCTGTGAAGAACCCTGCTTTGGCTACACTTCAAGACACAATATTTGACCACACAGATCACACTTCTAATCTAATCTGGTAACTCCTATGTTCTTAAACATTTAGAAAACAAGCTATTTTTCATTTTCTAGTATATATTTTTTAAAATAAAATAGATATTCACAGTAGAAATGTATAGAACTGTTTGAGGTTATTTGTATCACCAGTTTTTTCTTCTTATTAGTTTATGAGACCCAGCTTTTGACTTTTGTTCCTTGTCTGTTTTTTGCAGTCATGCTTTGTGTGAGAGTCAGTCATTCCATACAAAAAACAGCATAGTAAAACCAAACACCATCACCCAATCCCCATGTTTAGGTAGCTGTGGTTATGAAAAAGAGCTTTCCTTCATATAGGTTCATTTCTTCATGTCTTCATCCTGGGAAGTTTGAAGTTTGTATTCACTGCAGCTAAAAAAATATGCATCTGCAAACATGCTGTGATTTTCCACTTGCATAGCAACAGTATACTTTTTAAGTGGAGACAACAAATGCTTGTGTCACTCAATTATTTGTGATAACTCCAAGATGCTTTCATCTGATAATGCAAACCACTGTGTTTAATACCTTTCAAATGCATAATGTATGACTTTTCATCCTAGTGGAAGCTTTTAGGTTTTATCCAGTTCATGGAATTTCCTAATCTGACATAATTGTTGTGGCACCAACAGTTTAAAAGGTGCCTTTTCTTTTAAAGGAGGCTTCTACTCTACAGGGTGCTTGTTCTGATGGAAAAGTACTGTGTGACTTGTGGACAGACTGCTTAGTTACTGCCTTGGAATTAAAATGGTGACATGTGGCCTCCCACTCTTGGCCTTTCTTCTGTCCATGTCTACCTCGCAGTCTGACTGCATCCTGACACTGCATCAGGATGGCCTGAGTGTTCAGCACGTGGAGAGTCTGTAGTCAGCCCCCAAGCAGAACATAATATGTGCATTGACGACTAACCAAATGGCATAATGTTTTGGAACAAACTAGGACTTATTTTGTAGTGTAAATTATGAGAGCTCAAATGGAGTAGAAATAGATTGCATTGCCACGTTGAGTGATCAATTAAAACTCTTTGTAGTCACATGTTTTATGCATTTACATAGCTGTGTTTCAGAGGATCTGAGTTCTCTCATGACTGAAGCACTTTTAAATTGACTTTGTAGAATATTTCCACTTAAATTCTAATGAGCCAACAGACCTTAAAAAATAGAAAAATGTATAATTACTGTAGGAAAACCTGTTTGCAGTGTATTTCAACAAAGAAAAGATAAATAAGATTTTTTTTAAATGTGCTTACTGATCACGTGGGTATTTGTACAGAGCTGGCGGATAGAACTCAATGAATAAAGGAATACACAATCATAGTGAGCTTAATGTAAGGGATTTGGACAGTGTGGTTTCCTTATGGCAATGTTGATTCTCCAGACATAACATATGTGAACGTAGTTACCCTAAGCCACTAGTCAGTATGCTGAATCCCAGATCCATGGTCTTACTAGAAATTACAGTTGCATTTAGAATAATCATAGAAATGTCAGTGTCCACCTGTCAATGGCTTGTCTGTCACATTTACAAGTAAGTGCAGTATTTATAAAATGTTGTGTCTCTGGACATGCAATGTATGGAAACTTTCAAACATAAGAATGAATGCTACCATAGCGCAGAAGCTATTCTTTTATATCTGCTAAAATGGCTTATACATAGTAATTACCTGGGATTTAAAAAAATGTATAATAATTGGAGTCCTTACACTCATAGTACTTAGTGGTCTGAAATGGTGACCTTTAAGCGAGCAAACACTTACTATATTATACAAGAATTTTACGAAATGTCTTAGCTATGACAATTTTTCAGTCTTTCATAGCTGTAAGCATCAACCCTGTAGCTTCTGCTTTTTATAGAGAACATTACTGTGGTTGTTGACTTCTTCCTCAGAGAAAATGGAATGCATTTTACATGAAAGCATTAAAGAGTATTTCATTTTTTTCCTCTTTTTGATTATCACAAGGCATATGATTTGATATGACTTCCAGAATACATAGTTATGTCTTTGCATGTCTCCAGTATTCTATATTACTTTGCTATGATAAGTTTTTTTGGTGGTTTATCCCACACACAGTTTCAGTCAATCATATTTTCAGACATATAATCTGTCCCTTTAAAATCCTATTTTTATTGCCATATCCTTTAACAACCTGTAACTTCTGATAGTTTGTAGCTGTGAGTTATCTGACTTTTTAGTACTGACAAGAAAGGAAAATGAAAAATGTATGAAAATAGTGGAAGAAGTGTGGTGGCAGAAATACATATAAGCTTTAGCTGAACACTGGCAGGACACATTGTTGGCATAGGGGGAGCAGTGGAGGTAAGCTCCCAGTCCTGTTATCCATGCATTCAGAAAAGCCTGACAGCTGCAGAGTCATGGACTTTTTAAAGAATGAAAATAAGGATGATTTTCACCTCACAAAAGGCATTTTCAGAAAACCCTTACCATGTGATAGACATAGGAAAATAAAAACTTCAAATGACTGCTAACTAGAAAGGTTTTCACTGACAAGAAAGGAGACAGTTGTGATTTGAAAGTAAACTGAGGTCCATGATTGAGAGTTTAAAGAGTTATGTGCTAGCATAGTATCACTTTTCTATTGAAACTTTGAGATTCAGAATGTTTAGTGGTCATGTAGGCGTACATAGGTAGCTTAGCCTTGCTTTGTACTTCAGTTTTTATGAATTTTAGTTTTCCTTTCTTTGAATAGCAGTAAAAATATGGGTAGACACAGATCAAGTAATTATTTGGGGGAGAGAGCATTGTTTGTGGGATCAGTTATAAAATATTAGCAGCCTAAAACATAAACCCACAAGTGCAATCTGTACATTCCTTTACTCTGGACACAACTGAACAGTTATATTTCTGTTTCATGGACCAGTTTAAAAGTGATAAAAATCATCTGATATAATATGATCTAAATTAGAGTCATGTATTTTGGCCTTAAGTCTACTATGTAGAAATGAAATGTCTGAATCAACTCTGTCCGTATATTACAAAGACTTCTTCAAGCATTTGGTTGCTGTATAAATTGTGTTGATAAATCTGAAAGAAAGGTCTTTTTTGTCCACTTACAAACTACATTTTGCTTTTTAAGAATGGAGTGATAGAGATATATAGTAGCAAAAATACCTACAGACAATAATTTAAACTATGGATTCCCTTAGATTTCCTCTGTTTTAAGAAACTGTCTTTATGCACTCATGAAACTGGTATTAAGGAATATACTGTTTCCTCAGAAATTCAGATGTAAGACTTATAGGCTTCAGCATCTGCTAATGAGCTTGATTTTGCTTGGACCAGGATACAAAGGTAAAATGCATCACAATTGTCTGACCCATGCTCCAGGATTTTTTTTTCAGAAGGCAGTGCACATCATGTAATTTCAAGGACATTGGTTGAATTGTATTGACTTCTCAACTGGTGGCAAAACTGCAGCCATTTCCTCATCCCATCCATTTTGGTATTAATGCCATATATAGCCTTGTAATGGGGATCATTACTAATCAGTATAGTGAAGGCAGGAAATAAGAATGATCATTATTTCACTTGTGCTTTATTGGAAGCTGCCCATCATGCAACCTGGTATAAACAGTGCAGACATGAACAGTCAGTATGTGAAGACACTGCTTTAAATGCTGCATCTGAAATGCTGAAATGAGGGTAGGTCATATGTTGGCAAGTGACGTTATAACATGATGTTGTATCATTAAAGAAAATGTCTCAGGGCTGTATGGCTCATGTGCTGCAAACATTCATAGACAGAATACTAATGGGCTGAAATATGTTTCATAGGATGATGTTCATGTGGGGAATGGAATCTCAGACAGAATGGTCTGTCACTGACTAAGTCCTTGCAATGGCATTGTCAGCTGATTTGGATGAGACTCCCTGAACTGTTCTTCTGCTAAGTTCACTTCTTCCATAAGTGCATGAACTTTTCCCATTTTGATCTTGAACTATATACAAAGCATGCCCTAACCATATTTATTAGCAAAAGGCTGTCCTGCATTATCCTTTGTGCTTCTATAGAAACAACATACAAATAGTGACTATCAATTGCCCTTTGGCAGCAGGACTTGCTTGGAAAATCTTCTGTGTTGTCCAGAATCCCTACCTAGAGAACTTCTGTAACAATTAGCCAGACACATTGTTATTCAGTCAGTCACTATGTCTCAAGTGAGTCTAATGTCTCAAATTAGTCCACTGTTTTATCAGCACTGAGAATAGCAGGGCTGATTTTGGACTGCTCTGGGAACTGATGACTAGGCATGCTGCATGTGTACAAAAACAGAGTCCTGCTTACTGAGCTACCTCACAATTATATGTAAAGTACTAACCTGAATTTCACCCTCATGTAATAACTTAAACTCGAACTCCATATATCTTACCACACATACTAAATCTTTTCCAACTTTTGGGCTTAGCCACTCTCTGTGAAATGTGTGTGAATAAGCCCCTGAAAGCAAAAATGGAGCAAAGCACTGCACCTAATGCTTACATAACATGCATTGTGTTAAAAATCCTCAAATTCATTTTCCTGCCCTGCTGGGCCAAGATGAAGAAGCACATATGGTGAGGAAAGCCACTTGCTGTTGGGAGATTTCTGCATTCCCTCTGCACAGGGAGGAGCAATTTAGCCTCATCCCTCACTCTCTTCTGCTAATCTGGCACAAATCAAATGCTAGAGACAGAGCGTGAATGTGGATAAGTGAGAAGATTCAATTTCCTGTCTCATGTGGCTAAATGTTTCTTGTTAAGTGTCAGGTTTAGAGCTGAGTAAACAGTGGAATAATATATTTATCGTTCAGTTTATGCGATTTGACTTGTGATTCACTAAGCACTTCTCCCTATTTTCTTACATTTCTCTTAGACCTACAAAAACTGTAGTTTGTTTTGGAATGTATACATGGAGACTA
>NW_008650982.1:2165-20685 GCF_000695815.1 Acanthisitta chloris | reverse complement strand
CCTGCTTTTTTTGCATATTTTTTTATTTTCATGGAAGTGAAGGAAAGCTATGAGTAATATGGATAACAAAAGCAGATTAATAAAACATATCTGCGTTTTTCAAGTAAAATATATGCAACACAACAAAAAATGCAAAAATGGGTTGCGTATGCATAAGCAATAGAAAAATTACTCATGAAGAGAACAATTATATATACCTCTTTCCTCAATGGTATGGTGCAAGAGCTCATCACTTGAGGGCAAATGTCCCATGGAAACTTTTTTTTTAGCCTTTAAACGTGCCTTAGAAATATCCAAAGAATGAAAGCCAGGGGCTACCAGTGATCAGAGTGAGCAACACTGGCAAAGGAATGTTGAGAATGGTGGCAGAACTAGCAACTAATTGGTAAGAAAATGACCAGAGAAAGGGTCTTCAAAATTTGCTAAATATTGTATCTGATTTAGGTTCCACTCTCCTTTTTGCCTTTGAAAGGCAAGAGCACAGAGTTCATATTTGCAACCAAAAATAAACCCCGTGCAAAAATGAAAAAATGTTTCAAGGGTGGGGGAAGAGACTGTGGGAAAGGACAGGAAATTATTTTTAATGTTCCAAGTGTTCCTGTACTTCCTGTCTCCTATTATATCCCTCATTCTAAAGCACTCTTAGCTTTCACCTGAACAGTCTCAAGGCATTAATAACGATTTCATTCAGTGCTCCTGTTGGCCGAAATTAGGCCATCCAATCAGGGAAGGCAGTGAAGGCAGGATACTATGTCAGTGATTTAGGTAACCTGTCAGATAATAACAATCTAAAAATGCTTCAGAGATAAAGGCAAAAGAGGTTACAGGGTAGGACACAGGATAACAAAGGAAATATCCTGAGCTAGGGATTTATTCTAAAAGGCTCGGCAAGGAGACAGTGATTACGATCACTTTTGGCTATTAGAGGTTCTGTATAGCTAGTAAATAACAGGGGTTTCCTTTTCATGGGTATTTTCTCATACACTAAATATTATTTTGCCTCTTAGTGAAGCTCAGTAGATGGAATATGAATGGTTTATTAGTTGTATTGCGCCAGTAATATATTTTAGTTAGAGTTGTCATAGGTCATCTGTTATTTCCATCCAAAATATTGCCTCATGCTATTATAGTCTGTCACAAACACAATTTACACAAACCACTACTACATAAAAACAATGGTGTGCTAAATTTGAGTGGACTGTTCTCATTCCAGGCCAGATTGTTTATACAGTTATAAAGCTAAATAATGAATAAAATAGCAACATACATCTTACTGCACTATGTTTATTCTTTGTTTGCTATTCATGCTGACTTCCAAAGCATGAAACAACCATCCCCTTCCTTTTGGAAAATGGATGTTGTAGATGCCTGAAATACAGGCCAGATTTACTTACCACTGATAAAATAACAGCAACAGCTACTTGATTCTCCAGGTTTATAAGAAGGATAGAAGGAAATACAGTAAAATCTGTCAGGCTAACACAGGGATTGATGAGGTTCTGCAAGACAGAATAAAGTATGGACAGTATATGCAGTTTTATATCAAAAGTACTTAGAGTTTATATATGACCAGCCCTAGTTACCTTATTTCCACTACAATCCTGTTTTAGCCAACTTGTATCTAGAAGTGGAGTTCCTACGCTGAGAGCTAATGAAGAGAGGAACAAGCTGTAGTGTGAATACACATTATAAAATATTATAGGATATTACCTCTCCACTGTAGAATGAATCTGTGAAAAGTCCAACATAAGAATATCTTCAAATAAAGACTGTGGAGTCTCTGATCAAACACCTAGAAGAAGCATTTCCAGTAAGCTGCTTGTTTCTAATCAAATCCAACAGAACTCTGTTGTCCTTAAGGCTACTTCTTTAATATTCCAGTACATTTTAGCAAGTTAAATAACATATAGATGGAAGTCATCATCAGCTGCCATTTTGATCATTAATAGTAGCATTCTTAGGACATGTCTACAAAGACTTGCCAACAGAGTTGGAAAGTAAATAAACCAACCCACACTCACATGCCAAACCTGACTTACATAGTTACACTGGCAAAATCCCAATGTGCGGTTATGCCAGTCGAGGAAAGCTAATGTTAGTTTTGCATCTGTTGTTCACTGAGGTGATGTAACTGTGCTGGCAGGAGAGCATCTCTTCTTGGCATACATCAAGGGGCTTTGACAACACAGCTCCAGCAGACTGGCTAGTGGCAGAGGCTTTTTAGTTTAAACAAGCATTAAATTTTGCATTGAAAAACTGGGTGATCTGGCAACACAAAGTATTTAAATTGGAATAGCCCAAGAAAGCAGTTAAGGGAACCAACAAGGTTGGCCCTTTTTTCTGGCCACCATTTTGCAGGCTGCAGGCTGTATTCCAGCACATTGAATCATGAAAGTGAAGCACTAGATCATCTCTTTAGTTTCAAAGAACAAGGAGTGTTGGTCCCTGTATTTAGATGCATTGGAACCATAACTAAGAAATCTAGTGATGGTTGGCATTTTTTTTAATGATAGAAAATCAGTATTCAGTAACTAGCAATTGAGTGGTCATATTCTATTTGGCATGATACTGTTCTCTGCCATTTTGCTATACAATGACAGATATTAATTATAGTTTAAAAGTATAACAAACAGCAGTGTCTTTTAAAATTTATTTTTAAGAAGAGGGAAAACTACCTTTTAGTTCTTTCACTTAACTGAGTTGGTTTTCCTGCAGAGATGGAATGTCCTATTTAATCATTACAGCAGCTGTGCAATAACAATCTGAATATATGGAATATAAACCAAAGGGATTTTCTGTTAAAAACATTGGCAACATCTTAAAATATGCAATCTGTTGAATTCTGGGTTGGCTTTGAGCACTGGAAACACGGTGCTGGAAAAGGCTTTATATTAGTAGTATTTATAAAATACCTTGAGGAATAGAACCCCTTAATTTGCGTAAAGTAGTCAAGTAAAATACACTGTAAAAAATACAGACATTTAATTGAACTGGTCAGAATGTCACATACTTTACACAGGTTTCAAAATGTTTTATCGTTTCACATTGAATGCTAATTTGCTATTGATATCAGTGTTATGTATGTTATTGAAATATCCATAATGTGCAAATTGGAGCAAATTTTAAAAATGGTCCCTGTCTCAGTCTTCTTTATTTGTTCAAGAAGACAGAACAAGGAAGGTCAAGAGGTCTAGAGACTAAGAAAGAAAAATATTAATAAAATCATTAGGTAGTTCAATAACACTATTCAATTTTTATTACAGATAATTCAGCAAAACTTCTTAATGATTACTACTACTAATCTGGGCTTGTGAAGTAAAACCTCCTAATTATAATTACTACTATTATATGGTTGAGGTTACACCTTTTCTTCCCCCACTTTCTTGTAAGTAGCTAGGTAGTACTCAAGAATAATTTCAAAAGCTGAAAAACAGGTTTGTCTCATTTCAGTCCCTGGGAAAATCATGGAACAAGCCCTCTTGAAACACGTTTCTGGGCACATGAAGGAGGAGAAGGTTATTGAAAACAGTCAACATACTTGACCAACTTGATTGCCTTCTTTGATGGGACATCTGGGTTTGTAGATGAGGGGAGGGCTGGAGATGTTATTTACCTTCAATTTAGCAAGACTTTTGGCATTGTGTCCTACAATGTTTTGGTGCCTAAGTTTAGGATGTTATAGCCTCAGTGAGTGTACAAACAAGTAGATAATTGTCTGGGTGATGGGGTTCAGAGAGTAGTGGATCTAGGTCATACTCAGAGGCCACAGGAGGTTCATCCTGGGACCTGTCCTGTTTAACATCTTTACCAATGACCAAATAATAGATCATGTCAAATTGGACGATAATGGTTGATTTGCTGAAGGAAAGGGCTATAATACAGAGACACCTAGGCAGGATGGAGGAATGAGCCAAAAGGAACCACATAAAATTCAACAAGACAAAATGCAAAGTTTGGCACCTGGAACAGTAGAGCCCTTGCAGTGGTACAGGGTGAAAACTGCCTGGCTGGAGGGAAACTGTGGAAAAGGCCACAGAGGCCTCACAGACATCAAACCAAGTAGGAGCTCACAGACCCATGGTCACAAACAGGGCCTATTAACAGAAGCTGGTCTCCTGGGCACTATTAACAGAACTGTATAGATAGATTGAGGGAAATGATTATCCCTCTGTACCTAGCTCTTGTTAGGCTCATCTGAAATACTGGTCTCCCAGTAGAAGACACG
This sequence comes from Acanthisitta chloris, assembly GCF_000695815.1. NCBI lineage: Eukaryota > Metazoa > Chordata > Aves > Passeriformes > Acanthisittidae > Acanthisitta > Acanthisitta chloris. The sequence goes on along the minus strand of NW_008650982.1, from coordinate 16,460 downwards.
CATCAATAGACTGGAGCAAGTTCAGCACAATACCACCATGGTAGTTGGCGGCTGGAGCACGTGATCTGTGAGGAGAGACTCATGAAACCAAACTCATTCAGCCTGGAGCAGAGACAGCTTTGGACAGACTGAACAGCAGCCTCCAGTGCCTCCATTGAGGTCACTGAGACAATGGAGCCAGAGTCTTCAAAGTGGGGGCAGTAGGAGAGCAGGAAACCATGGGCATAAATTGAAACAAAAACAATTCAGACTGGATTAAAGAAAAAAATGGTTTTCCTCAAGACAGTCAAGTTCAACAGATTGCCCTGAGAGGCTATGCAGTCTCTCTTCATCCTTGGTTATTTGAAAGACCTGACTGGATAAAGACCAGAGACAATGGGTCTGGCTGCACAGCTGACTCTGGTTTGAGGAGAATGTTGGATTAGAGACCTGAGGTCCCTTCCATGCTGAACTAACTAGAACTATAAATAAAACAAGGCTTTTTTGGAAAGAATGCAATCAAATTCTTCAGTTGAACTGATTTGGATTTTTGTATGTTCTTGTGTATTTGCAGCCTGAGCAAAAAAACCCAGCTCTTGATCTGGTACAAAAACCTCTTTTTTCTCACTGAGAATTCTCACACGAGAGATGAGCCATTTCCCTCTCAGCAGTAATGCTGACACCATTGTATAACACAGTAGATCAAAGAGTATTGCAGCTATTAAAAAGTTACATCAACTTTTCATGACTCAGGCCAACATATTCTCAAGTTTAGAGTTCAAATTTGAACAGCAGGAAACTCAAACCTCTTGGTAGCTTTACTTCACATTCTGCTTGAATCTGGGTCTGTTCTGTCCTTGTAGACAATATCTTTCTAGGCTGACAACAAATCTCTCCTAGTCTTGCAGCAGATAATAAAAGTGACTATATAGGAAGTGTCCCAGTTCTCTAAAGGGAAATGCACTGACTTGTCTTCTCTATAGAGTGTTAGCATAGCAAAAGCAGATGGATATGTGAACATCCCAGTGTTCCATGTTCACCTTGGATGATTAACTGCTTTTGGGAGAGTAACATAAATGTTTGGGTCGCTCCTATTCCACTGGATATACTACGGCTAAGGCATACTGGAGTCAGCTCTGCATCAGTCACAAGCCCACACTGGTGTTGGTTCTGCAGTGCAATTTAAACACATGTACTGCTGCATACCTTCTACATGTAAGTTCTTTTTTTCTGGCATTGCTCCCAGAAAAGTTACAATTTTAGTTTTTATTTCAGGATTAAAATTCTTGACAGTTAGGAATGACAGAGGCAAAGCAGATGTTGGATGTTGACATCAGAGAGATTCTAATGCTGAGTCTAGTAAAGATGCAGTATGATCTGTTGAAATAGGGAATTGACATTGTAGCTGGTGAGAGTGCAAATACATAAACAATTGTCAATAATAACATATAAGAGTTATGGAAGAACTGCACTGTGCTCATTGTTTTATTATCCATGACAAACTAATTGAAACCGGACCAGAGAAGATTGCAGTTAAATTAAAAACAAAAAAAAAAAAGAGAAAAACAAAAGAGAAAAAAAAAATTTACAAAATGTGGCAGATTTAATTCACCCTGAACACAGAAATAGCAAAAAGAACTTGAAAGGTAGAAGGATGGCTGGGGGAGGGTGGGGCAGAAGGTACGTATGTCATAACTGCTCTGCGTTGAAGCTCTTCTGAGATCCCCTCCTGAGCTCCTGAGATACCACAGAGAGAATCCTCTAAGACCATACTGCACATTTCTGTGGGAGTGTCATGGTTTAGAAACGGTATTCCTCAATTTAAAGTTCCTAAGTTTCTCAGCCTGTCTTTGTATGGGTGGTGCTCCCGTCCACTTATCAGCCTTCTGGGCCTTCTCTGGACTTGCTCCAACATTTCCGTGTCTTTCTTATGTTTGTGATACCAGAACTATGTGCAGTATTCCAGTTGGGGTCTTACAAGAGCAGAGTAGAGGGGGAGAATGACCTTCTTAGACCTGCTGACTATGCTCCTTTTGATACAGCCCAGGATTCAGTTGGCTTTCTGGGCTGCAAGTGCACACTGCAGCTCACGTTGAGTTTTTCATCAACCATCATGCCCAAGTCCTTCTCCACAGGGCTGTTTTCAATGACTTCTGCCCAGCCTATAGGTGTGTCTGGAATTGTCATGACCCAGGTATAGAACTGTGCACTTGTGGTGTGAGTTGGTACAGAATAAACCCAGGATCCTGGCATGCCCCTCCTGGCTGCTGCTAAAGGCAGCCTTGTCCTGACTGGAACCAGTACAAGGAGTCCTGCTTTGCCTTGAGAATCCTCTATGTAGAAGAATTTTGAAGCTTACCAGAGCAGCACGGAACATACCATGTTTAGCTTGCAAAATAGGCTCTTTCAAAAGTCCTATTTGAAAAGACTTAGTTTGAAAAGTCGTAATTTGAAAGTCTTTTGGAATGGACTTTGAAAAGGTGGAAGGGTAGTTGCAGCACAGAATATATCATGTTTAGCATGCAACATACCTTCTGCACTGTAGCTGGGAACCTGGTGTCTGCTTATAAAATCCAGTTCAGGGTAGTGGGTGTTTCATCCTGCTCCAGAGTGAGGTAGGGAGTTCACAATGGTCTTCTGCAGTGAATGAATCTATCAGAAAATCTGTACTTGGAATAATGCTACAAGGAATTACAGAACAAAATAAATCACACAAAGGCAAGTTACCATGCAAGTGAAACCTTTAGAGATTAGTAGTGACAGGGAGGAAATAGTTTTATAATATAAAGATTTTTAAGTCTAATTTTAGCCGCTTATACTGCAGTAAAGTTATTTATTTTTGCTAAAATATCAGAGAAAATTAGTACAAAATTATTTTTATTAATTTATAAGTTTTGATCAGTTCACCACTTGGAGTAATTCAGTATAAATTCATCAAAACCATGGAAGCAACTATCAGTGGATTGATGCGTCTGCCATTAAATTTATTCTTACATAAGGAATGGACACAGCAAACAGTTCTAGGTAAGGCTAGTACGTGAGTGCAGCCATTGTAAGATTTCTGTTCACAAATTGCAATTGAAATGCTTGCTAAGGGCTGCAGGGACATATTTGATTGTTTGTTTTTTCTTTTTGTCATTCCATTTTAGCTGCTTCCTCGCTCATTACACTGTTCCCATTAGCATAATGTATTGATTGTGTTTGCACAGCTTTTCCTGCCAAAGGCTGCCCTGCAGTTGTACAGCCATTGGGGTAACCAGCTGTTACTTATTTAAACCTCCATCATTTTGTATGACAGGGTAACTTAATTGTGCCCAGCTCGAAGATGCTAAATAAAATTATCTTCTGAACAAGAGTACTTCACTTAATATTTGTCTCTATCAGGTACTTGAACTCTGACACTTAAACTATGTGCACTAAATAAATAAACACATTTTAAAACTAAACCCAGTAGCAAGTCAATTATTACAGAGTTAGAGGTTGTTTTACATTATTTCTAGAGCACAGTTATCTCTTTAGCTTAGGTATAATGCATATTTAAAAAGCCTCAGGAAAAAAGAAACTAAAATGCAGTTAGTAGCATAACAATCCAGCAATTAAGCTTAACTTCTTTCTATGTTCTGTGTATACAGGAAATAGATCTTCAGTCAGTTTTGGGAATTTAAAAAAGACAGGATTGTCTTGGCAATATATTCTAGTTGTAAGAATGTGTCAGTCAACATCAATGGTCTGTCTGTGTTGCAGCAAAACATTTAGGTTTTGTTTCAATCCTGGGGTAAAAATTAATCCAGGCCATACTTTTTTTATTTTCCCCAGTAACATCTTTACTTCATTCACTATAAGGCAGTTTTCTTTCTTCCCCTTTTTCATCATTAGACAATTATGCATATGAAAGTGACAGTTTTGGGGTTGCCAACTGGCTCCTTGAATTTAACTGCTCCAAAATGCAGCTCCCATATTTTCAAATGGATTATAATTGAAAATGTTTGAATCTACATGAATTTATTTTAAATAGTTGTCTGCCTGCCACATTTGCTGATTGATTTAGCCTAAGGGTAAATACAATCTGCATTCAAAGTAGATACCTGAAGACTGAATTAATAAACACAACTTACATAAAATAAATTTTACTAAAAAATTATAAAAGTGCAAAAAATAAAATTTAATTGTGTTACATTTTATCTAGACAGATAAGTCTAAGTTGTGCAAATCAGAATACATTTGAGTTTTAATTTTCTAGGAATTTAAAAGTAATATAAGGATGATTTGAAGGTTCTTCAGAAATCTTACAATAAAGGAATATTTTTTATTAATAAAGATAGAAATAAGGTTGTGCAGAGTACCCATCTGTTCCACAATAAATATGATATTTTAATTTTTTTTTACTTTACTAGGAAAAGGCTACAGACTTTGCATTGCCCTGTCAGTGTGGGCTTTTGGGATATATTTTGTCTTGTATCCTGAACTTGTGTAGTTACGATAACAATTCCCCAGCAGTCAGGAGACTACTGCCTAACTTGTTTCAGCTTAGTTATCTGAACACTGTACATGGTAAAGAGGTAACAAACCTGTGAAGCCACTCAGTAAAAAAGTAACTGGGACTTATTTCAAGCAATAAGCAGTTAATGGATGGAGATAGACTGATTGTAGATGAGAACTCATTTTTAGAAGAGAACAAATAAGCACACAGTGTTAGAAAATGTGTAAATATAACCTCAGCTGGATCCAGGACTAAGGGAGAGGGAAGATCAGACATCAACATAAAGCACCTCCTCCTGGTCAAGAACTTGGGATACCAACAAATTAACGTAAAGTTCTCCTTCCTTCTGTTTATCTTTCAGAGGACTGAATCTGTTGGCCTTAGGAACCAGAGGAGGAGGAACAGGGTGTGTATCACTGGAGAAAAGGGACTGACACTCAGAAGTTTATGTATATACAGATTTAACTACATTATTAATGAGATTTTCCTGTAATAATTAAATAATTTGAACAATAAAAGATAGTATAATTGTAACTGGATTAACAGTAAGATTTGCTATGGTTTTGAGCAGGCTGTTAGGATTTTAATTACACAAACAATAAATTATTTGCTTGGCATTTTGTCAATAAGATCTTAATTGTGATGCGATATACCATAAAAATCCTACCTCTACATTATGTTGAAGATTCAATTAATCTGTAAATAAGAACTACTTTTAAACAATCTCCTTCCTCAGTTTTCCATGCAGCATGGCCTTATTCCAATATGTTTATTGCCTTTTATTTTTACTTGTATTTGTAGATAGTTTAGCTTAGTTTTGCAAATTGTGGGTACTAAATTTCTACTTGAGCTTTTGGACTTCAGTACTGCTGAATATCAGGACTGACATACACATTACAACAGACATAGTTTCTCTTCTCTTCTCTTCTCTCCTCTTCTCTTCTCTTCTCTTCTCTTCTCTTCTCTTCTCTTCTCTTCTTTCTCTATGAACAATCCCAAATGTTTCAGCCTCTCTCCATAGGAGAGGTGCTCTAGCCTTATGATAATTTTTGTGGCTCTTCTCTGCACTTGTTCTAACAGGTCCATGCCTATTTTAAGTTAAACACCCAAAGCTGGATGCAGTACTCCAAGTGGGATCTCACAAGAGTGAAGTAGAGGGTCAGAATCACCTCCCTTGACTTCTCTATGAACAATCCCAAATGTTTCAGCCTCTCTCCATAGGAGAGGTGCTCTAGCCTTATGATAATTTTTGTGGCTCTTCTCTGCACTTGTTCTAACAGGTCCATGCCTATTTTAAGTTAAACACCCAAAGCTGGATGCAGTACTCCAAGTGGGATCTCACAAGAGTGAAGTAGAGGGTCAGAATCACCTCCCTTGACCTGCTGGCCACTCTTCTTTTGGTGCAGCCCAGGATATGGTTGGCTTTCTGTGCTGCAAACACACATCACCAGCTCATGTCCAGCTTTTCATTCACCAGCACACCCAAATCCTTCTCTGGAGGTCTGCTCTCAGTCAGTTCATCCTCTGGTCTGCATGGATATCTCCTGTGTTACTCTCTTAGGCTCTGTCTAAAATAGTAACTGTATATTGTCAAGAATATTCATTGGCCATGAAGATAGTTTTCATAGTCTCACTGGGTTTATTATATTAAAATCTCTTAATCTCTCAACAAGAACACTGTTGGTAAATCAAGATTAAATAGTAGGTATCATCCCAAACTGTGGGCAAACACCTGAGAACAGTTTGGGAGAGTGTGAGTTGATGCAGGCCCAAACCCAGTCATGTTGGACAGTCCTAACAGCTTAACAGTGCAGGCAGTAAAGTTCTAGTGCCCAGGCCTATACCATAGCATTGTTTCATTGTGTACTGTATGGACACAGTGAAATCCTTCCTGTAATTCAGTTTCTGAAATGCAAGTATATACATGTTCCACTAAGATTCTGAGCTTTTATAGCTCCTCTCATACCCAGGCTTTAATGGACATTCATACTTTTTAAAGCTAGCACACATTTAATTTAAAATCGTTCATTAGATCTTTCTGTTGTAAATTTTGAAAAGCAACAGAAATTTACAAATTAATTTGTTTTCTCAGGTTTATTTCTGCTATCTGCAGAATTATAGCCTATATTTACTGCTTGAGAAAATAATCTAATGAATGTTGTACTTTCATGTTTGTGAGGCGGCTTTGACTTTTCCTCTCAAAATCTCATTTCAGTAAGTAGTTTGGTAAGGAATGTTTTTTAAAGGTTAAAAGATATGTATGTTAAGTAGCTTCCCATGTTTTCTAGCTGAACAAATGTTTGAAGATGACTCGTTCCATGAAGTTTATCTTATATCTGGGAAATAATCTTGTTATATGAGCAAAACTATAGCTGACTTGTGCCTGTAATGTTTTTGTTCAAAAATGATGAATTTTCTTCCCATAGGTCCAGAGAGAAAAGTATGTTTTGCACTGAAACCAATAAAAACCTGTGGGTGTAAACTTTGGAGTTTCTGCAGAGAAACATGAATCCTTTGATTAGTTATTGCCACCTCGCCAACATTGTTACCTCCCTGTACCTTGTTTATGTTTGCATTGGTTTCAAATGTATTTCAAATACATTTGCCTGCAGCCAGTCTTTTCTTGTTGACTTTTGGTGCGAATCCATTGAATGGCATTTCTTTCTGATTTGTGAAAACAACTGTGAAACATAATTGTTGTCAACCAGTCAAGTTTTCAAGTAGCAACACATACAAAAGCAACTGTCCCGTATTGTGTGTGCATAACTTTAAAAGAAGAGACTCTTTTTTCTAAGCCCTCTAGATTCTGCAGCAGAGGAAGGATGGCTATGAACACATTCAGTGTTTTCCTGAGACTAAAAAGACTCATGCTCTCTCCACCACAAACTGTTTTTGTTGTCTTTCCCAATCTGTAGATAGATGACATGAATCTTTATTTTATGATGCATCATTTATCTCCGGGATATAAATGATGCAGTAAAGGCTTCTAACTGCTGAGAGTGAAAGCAACAGTGGAGGGAGGGAATGAGATCAAAAAAACCTTTTGGGAAACAAAGCTTGCTGCGGTTCTGGCCTTATAATATGAAACTGGCTGAAGGAGCTGAGAAGATTCACATAAGAGACATGAAGAATTTGGCAGCAAGGATAAGGGAAAAATTAAAGCATAATTCAATCTTCTGCTCAGTTACTAGCAGTGTTGGACATGTTGAAGAGTGCCTGTCTGTGTATATCTGTCTCAGCAGGATGGTTCAGACTCCAGTGTTTGATACTGAGGCTATTGCTTTAGCCTGTGGAGAAATGTGCTTCTAAAGGGCAAATTGTATAGAATGAGCCAAGGAGAGTCATTAGATCAGCTGTGTCATTTTAAACATCTGCCACACTTTGGAAGTAGCTGAGTTGAGTCTACATCATGCACACTCATAGCTTGAGATGTACCAAGACTTCCCTTTGTGATTTAGCACTTCACTAACTGATGGACTTGTTCTTCTGTGGTAGAACTACTAGCAGATAGAGAGCTTGCACCAAAGTGGAAAACATAGATTCAGTATACTCAAGGCATCTCAATAGCTGTATCTCCTACCTTTCGAGAATATACTTTTAAAACCAGATTAGCGCACAGGTTGGTAAGAGGTAACCTCTATTTTATCTATTAAAACTGAATAGGAAAGAAAAATAAATAGAATGAGAAAGTCAATAATTCTGGAGAAAACCTGAATATAATCCTATGTGGGAAAGTAGGGGAAGACTCAAACCAAGGAAGCAATCTGGACAAAGTTATGACATTACCACTATATTTTTTTTATTCTAATGAAAGTGGTTGCTTTGTGTTGACCTTTGCCTCAGCAAGAGCCAAACTGATGGACACTACTGGGGACATGGAGGATATTTTAGTTCCAAGCAGCAAAACCTAGCCAAGAGGTAGTTATTCATCTACCTGCACTGGGACAATTCGGTATGCACATCTGCTTTGATGCATAGAAATTTTTCAGGTTACCAAGAATGCAATTCAGTTTCAAGTACTTTAAAATTGGAGCACTTATCAGAGTATGTGTTTTACTAAAATAACATTTTGCAGTGTCCCAATATTTCCTATGTAACATTTTAAGTTTCAGAGTGGAAAGAATGAGATACATAGTCCTAGAATTGACAGTAGAAGATTGAAAATCCCTAAATAGCCACACAGCCATTATCTCTTCCGGCTGCTGATGTAGTCAGGGGCTATATTACCAAGCTTGTATGATCCTTCTGATGAGGAAAGAGCCTAGGTCATTTGTGGGACAGACATGTGTCTGAGTGGGGTTTGAAATCATTTACATGAGAAGCAGCCTGTTGTGAGGAATTCTTTGTCAACTGTGCAGGTTAAAAACTGTACATTAAAAGTCCTGTATCAGTTCTGGTGTGGGGTTGGGGTGGGGAATGGAGACAGGAAGGTATGTAGGCCTCAAGTGTTTCCCATAATATAAAGATGTTTTTTTCTTGTGGTACCATGATTTTAGTTTTCTGACTTATCTTCTGACTGTCAAGAACAAGGAGAATAGATATAGCAGTCTTTGTTACCTCTGTGAAAGGCATTATTGGACAAAAAGTTTGTAGTTCAGAAGGGATTTTAGTGTGAGGAGTGCTGAAATTCATTTCTGTGTGACTATGAATCATTGTGAGAAAAGGACCTTTATTCTCCTGTAACTTCAAGTGAGCTACTACTGTGAGACACATGAAAAATTATTCAGACCTCATATCTTATTAAACTGAACTACTTTTGTTGCTCCTTGATTTTTAGAGCAGCTAATTCTGTAAAAGTTGCAGGTAGTTATGTTCCCTGAATAATAAAAGTACCCAGAATGCACAGCCATAAAACATCATTGTCCTCTTGTCAGGGATAAAACAAGGTAAGAGTCAGACAAAAGTCAAACCAAGTGTGTGGTATCCTGTTTGCTAGATTTGTGCTTCATCAGGCTGCATGAATGGGAATTCCAAAGACAGGAAGGCATAAATGCAGGAGATGTTCCTGTCCCATAAACAGAATCTCAGCCTGCAAGTCACCACTTAAAAAAGAAAGTTGCAAGCTTGTTGTGAGCAGACAAAGGGTAATGGTTTTAAACTAAAAGAGGGTAGATTCAGTTTAGCCAGACAGGTGGTAGATGTCCCATTCCTGGAAAAATTCAAGGTTAGGTTGGCTGAGGCTCTGAGCAACCTGATCTAATTGAAGATGTTCCTGCTCACTGCAGGGGGCCTGAACTAGATTATTTTTAAAGGCCACTTCCAACACAAATTATTCTATGATTCCAGTAGGAAAAGATAAGACTCAGGCTGTCATTGACAACTACTCTTCAGCTGAGTATGCAATTGTGTACATGTAAGTATGTGTTCAAAGCCTTCCTCTGAAGGCCTAGCAAGTTTCTTGAACCCTTTCTTTCTCACTGGCTTAATCAAAGAGTAAGTAGTTAGGGTGATCCATGCAAACAGGAGGCTGGAGCCTTTTAAAGACTATATTCACTATTTGAAAACTGTTCTGTCAGAAAACTCCCAGCTCACATTAGTTTTAATGTTTTAGTTGTAGTGGCTAGTTCAAAAACACAGCAATCATTAGAAATAAACCCCACTGCATATGAACTGTAATCAGCAACTTGAAACTAACTGTAATATGGATTTTTGTAAATAGTCTCTTGTGCTGCTCGTCGATTAAATCATCAGAAAATAGATTAGATGTAATGACATATCTCATGCAAAATGCTTGCACTGTGTGGATATCTACGGGCTCTTATTATTTCAGTGCATGTATGATCAGATTCAAAGTCATTTCACTTATGAAGCTTAGCTGAATATAAACCTTCAAGCAGACATTGACATACTAAGAGAAACCTCTTTAATATTTGTAAGAGCTTTGCACTATGGGACAACTTAGTGCAAAAAATATATTTGAGATGTACCATAATGTATGGATTTGATGTTAATATGACTGTTACATGAATGTATGTATTTTACCCTATAACTCTTAGTCTGAACCATAAGAGGAAGACAACCCTTACAGCTTGGGTACTTGATAAGGAATTAAAAAATGCATATTTAAATGTTACAGAATCCATGGGTGAGGCTTAGCTACCCACTTAACTACCATGACTTGGATTTTAAAAAATGGTAAGGCTTCAAAAAGGATTTTTTATGTTTAATGGAATTTTCATGCACATTGAAGTTTGTTAAAGGTATTACTTGCATTGATTTCAGTTTTGAAAATCCCGTTAGGAAATATGTGCATCTTAGAAACCAAAATACTTTTGCTTTTAGGCAGCACTTAATGCAACGCTTAACTCTAAAAGCCACTACTGTACCAGTTTAATTGAACATCAGCCAATTTGATTCAGAGAGAAATGGACATGTCATTGGTCTGCATGTGGGCATGGATCTGCGCAGAAGTCAGAAAAAACCTGCTTATTAATGTGACTGTGTAAGGTTTGCATTAGAAATGTTCACGCATAACATAGCTCAAGCTCTGATTTCAGGCACACCACTGTCACTTTGGAAATTGAAAGGAATGGAATTGTTTTACTGGTGTGAGAAAAGATGGTGTAATATATGTTTTCTCAAGTACTCTCTTGATGTATTATTGAAGTGAAGGAAGGTGTTGTTCCTACAACTTTCCTCAGCACAACAGAAAGACAATCCTGATTGCCTTTTTCTGATTGTTTTTTCCTTCTGGTGCTGTCCCTGAAAGCAGGTTCAGCTTCTTAAAGATTTTCAGGCGTTGTGAGTCTTTTCTTAAAAGAGCAAATTGGGCTTTCCCTTACTTTATGGTAGTATTTGTCAGTTTTCCGTACAATTATACAGTTACTTTAAAAGGTGATTCAATGAGTTCTTGCTCTTTTCTTGCCTAAGATTGCTTAAAGTGAGAGCACAGTTTATTTGTGATCTCTAAGGAGAAAGTATCTAATGGAAAAACTTTGTAAGCTGAAAGACATTTAAAATGTTGAACTATAACAGTGACTGCACAACAATTTATTATATATCTACTTTTCTGCCAAGGGCCAAGTCACCCAAGGGCACTTCATAAAAACTGATGATCTGAAGCTGACATTGCAGACAGACTTACCACCTTATCTCCAGGTTAATGTGATAGTATTGGTCAGTGCTTAAAATCATGCCTGACAACAATGTCAGTGAATCATCTGCCAAGGCATTGAGCGGGTTTTACTTCAGTATCTTTTTCAGTAGAACAAGGATTACTGAGAGATTTCCTGCTTTAGACAGAGCTGTAAAAAAAAATTGTTTTTTGATAATATGGCTAAGAAAAAGTGATTTGCTAAGAAAAAATAAATGCTGCACAGAACTGCAATTAGTATTCCGAATATACTATCTGAATACTTCGAATAGAAACTTCACTCTGCTGTTCATATGCAGTGATCACTATCGTTTTCTTTTATGGGACTATGGAAGACCAGAGTTACCTACAATAGACAGACTCACTCGGATATGCCAGATTTTTCCTTTATATCTATAGGGAACTGAGGTCCTCTGTGATGTAATTTCGTGGTTCCTCAGTTTTCTTATTTCTTAGTTAGGACCATGATTTATTAGTAAGTTTAGTGTGTGCCAACAGAGCATTATGATTGGAATTCAACAGTAGCATGGAAATATTAAAATGAAGCAAACAAGCAACCAGAAACCCAACAAACTCAAGAATATTTAAGCATCACTGTGGAGAAACTAATTTTTATTCCAAGCTTGAAACTCAAAGAGTATATCAAAGATTTCATTAGATTCTGCATTATGCTGCTGTCAGTTGAGCCATGCTGCACGCACTGTTGCATCACCATGTGTCATATTGCTCTAGAGGCTTCTGGCTGTTGAAGTAGATGACACAAGGCTAACCTCATTGTCACTCCTCTTTTCTTGTACAACATATTGTTTCTTTACCAAAAATGTGTTTGATACAGCATCTTGATTACTTTTATGAGAATGAAGTTTCATGAATATTACATTGTTTCCGCCGCTTACTCTTAAGGTTATAAAATTAACATGAAATGGTCATACTCAGCTATAATTAAAAGCAACAAAAGCCCAGGGTCCTTCTGATGTATGTTCCCTTTCTACCCTGTACTTTTAAGTTAATTACTTTGTTTTCCTTCTTGTATTAAATCAATATAACAATGATTTTTATGTTGTTGTTTTTTTCCTTCCCCAGATGTACATCCAGACAACAACACTTACTGTCTCCATGAGTTTAAGTGCTTCTGTATCACTGGGCATGCTCTACATGCCCAAGGTTTATATTATCATTTTTCATCCAGAGCAGAATGTTCAAAAACGGAAGCGGAGCTTCAAGGCTGTAGTGACAGCTGCTACAATGCAAAGCAAACTGACCCAAAAAGGAAATGACAGACCAAATGGCGAGGTCAAAACTGAACTCTGTGAAAGTCTTGAAACCAACAGTAAGTCATCTGTAGACTTTCCCATGGTCAAGAGTGGCAGCACATCCTAATAGATGTATGTTCATAAGAATGCACTTTCTTTTAATAATAAACTTTATTATTTTTCTTGCTTGTTCTGCATGGATCCAGAGATGTGTCAGAATTCATGTACTGCTGAATGCAGGAATGTCTAGAGTTATTTCAAAGAAGTTGATTTTCATTGGAGGCTAGTAAAGAATAAAAAAAGCACAAGCAGGTTTTGAAAAGCCACATCTTTTAAAATTTCTTTGTTTTAGCTAGTGCTGATTTGATGTGTTGTACATTGCTGTGCCAGTTGTGGTATGTCCTGACAGTTCATGAGGTGTATTTATGGTCATCATTGTATATTCAAAACTCAAAGGGTGTTGAAAAAAAGTATCATGAAAACAGTTGACATTGGTTTTATTTTGCAGTTAGACATGGAAGTGAAAATAATGCTTTTTATCTTTCCACCTGAATATTTGTTGGCTTGTTCATTTATCATAACTCATTACTAACACTTCCCATCCAGGTTTTTGTTGCGTCCTTACTCATCTTGGTACAAATTCGTTATAATTCATACAAAGCTTAATCATTACATGTTCTGATATATCATGGGTTTGCAATGGGAAAAATTCTTTTCTGTGTCAGGAAAATTCTTGAATCTTGCTACATCTCTAAATTGCTTTGGTATAGAAGAAAACAGAGGTTATAGCTTCCATTGCACCACATGACATACAGTCTTATGAACTGGACTTTGCAATAATAACAATAATCAAATACAAGCAGAGCTATTAACTTTACCCTCAGTGCTTAGTAGTAACGGAGAATTGGTTTCTATTGAGGAGCTAGAGGTCACGTAGGATGGACAGCAGCTGTTGCAGTTAAGTTTTTCAGTCATTTTAGTGCAAATGATGTGGTTTATTTTTAATTTTTATTACTTTTTGCTGATGTTTATGATTGAATAGTACTATTTTGTTTGAACACATTGATACAAGTCAGTACCAAGTTTGCAGAAAAATATTGTACTTATTTCTGAAAAATGCAAACCCCCAGTGAATTCAATCAGAGTTTGCCAGATTGAAGACTATATAAAAATAGTCCAGAAGTTTACCATACTATAGTTGCTGATGCATGGAGGATACTGAATACAAATTATTTCACTTGAAAAACTCATGACCCTTCAAAATGTGTAAAACTGCTAGACTGAGTTATGGGTTTATACAGCTTCAGGTTATGACATGTAACAAAGGACAAAAAAGAAAGGCATAGAAACTCCTTGTGGATCTAATAATAGCATAGGAATATGAAGAACTCAATAGTTTTGCAAATCTTCAGAATTCACCCAAAGAAAACTGAGAAAGAGATAGATTTTGCTGAGTGTGCAAAATTACAATCTTCTGAGGAAAGGACAAA
>NW_008650982.1:0-2135 GCF_000695815.1 Acanthisitta chloris | reverse complement strand
GAAAGTCTTGAGTATCTGATGTGTATCTACTTTACCTAATTATGAAATGCTGTGTCTGGTATTCCTTGAACTATGATTATGCATAATTCATGGAAGCAGCTGCTATTGGAACCAAGTCTGCTTCTCCAGTACTGTCTGTATGCAAGGTAATGCTTATTTACTGTGCTCTAAACATGATTTTAACAGTAACACATCTATATAGTTCTGAGTTCACTAGGAGTATATCCTGACTAGGCTTTCATCCAGGCATCATAATGCTTCATAGGCAAAAATTCAGAGTCAAGTCATTTGCATTCCAGAGACCTATCCCTGTGTAGCTGAGCTCTAGGCCTCAAGATGAATTTCTCTCTTCCCTGAAATAGTTATTTTCTAAACATTTAGAAGTTCTTGTGAATGATCAGTGCGCAATGCCACGTAAGTCCTTTTCATTAGGTCAATAGTAACAGCTTGTCGACATAGCTAAATTTCTTCTTGCACTGACTCTGCATGAGGTAGATCTTTCATTTCAGTGATAGTATGTGAAACTGACTGCAAAGTGTCAGTCTACTCCTAGTATACCAGAAGTGGGTAATGAGTGTTTCCCACCATTTACCAAGCACGAATACTGATAGTGTTAGCAGTGCTCATAACTAGGTGAGAAATAGGATGAGACAGTCAGGTCTCTCTTACTTCCCATCCAGAGACAGCTTTGCTCTATCTGGTTTGTCTTCTTCCACATAACGCACTATTCTGTGTTGTCCCCCACATGAATATATTCAAGGGTTTTACTTTGTGGAAATAATCCATATTCACTGGCAAACAAATTGTCTCTGGGATGAAAAAAACATCTAGGTGCAGTTACAAAAGGCATAGCAAACACAAGTACTTTAAATGCATGTAGGTCAGATCACAATAAGCACTCTAAATTGTTTTAGATCCACTTTTATTTTATTCTCTTTTTTTTTTTCTTTTTTTTTTTTTGTCTCATTCCAACAGCAAAGTAGTAACTGGAGCTAAAAAAGAGTGTTCATTCCCAGAAATATTTTGAGCCAAGTCTGTTACTTTTTCTGGCCATCTATGCTTGCCAAATGTCATTCATGTCATTACTGTGAAATGCTAACAGTCATAAAGAGCAGGAGACCAGCTGCTGAAGCTTTCAGATCCCTAAACAGGAACTCTAGGCTTATTACGCTGAACTGTAAAGACACTTGGAATATTTATCAAGTCGAAAAAAACCCAACATTGTTTGGAGATGATACTAGATTTAATATATTTCAAACTACTATCTGCACTAACATCCTATGCTATCATTTTTAAAGTAAGAACACTCAGAACTCAATAGGATAATATCTCTTTCTTGATCAATTCTAGATTAATTCTATTATTCTCAGATATACAGCAAAGTTACAGCAAATTAACAAGTTACTCTATAGCAGCTGATGTGTAGTAACTACAGTTTTTGTATTTTGAGCTTCTTGCAAATGTCCTGACATAATTCAGTTTAGTGAGATGTGGTAAATCTGATTATGTTACACTGCTGTGGGCTAAAAGCATGCACATGAAAAGTTATCATAGAATTCAGCTCATACAGGATAATGTGGTAAGCTTGCTTAACCTGATCATGTATCTGAGCCTATTTTCAGGGAAAGGAAAGGAGAAAAAAAAAGCTCTGATCCTTCTGTCCTTTTGTTCCCAAGTGTGCAGAGTTTGCAGATGTGCATTTATTTGTTATTTCTTAGCTGGGAACAAAATCCTTTTATGCTCTAAGAACTCGGTGCCATTTCAGCAGTCCTGCATTATTTTCAGAAGGAACTTAACAGGCCAAAGGAAAAATAGAATCCTCTCATAAATCCAGCTGTGGGAGCATGGGAGAGTTCAGATGGGAGCACTACATCCCATCTGAAAGATCTGAAAGATGTAAATTAGTCTATTTTTGCTTCAAGTGTCCCAATACATGCAAATAAATCTATTTCTTGTTGGTGCTTGAATACTGCGATCGACTATGTGAAAGATTTGCTTCATGTGCCAAAAGCAATCGTTTCATGAATTAGCTTTTCCAGACACAAAGTACTGGACCTACCTGTGCAAGTCAAAGTAAGGAGTATGACATTTTGCAGCATCCTTTTGACTATTCATTTATATATATATATATATAT
>NW_008650981.1:537368-544568 GCF_000695815.1 Acanthisitta chloris | reverse complement strand
ATCTCACCACACACCTGGGAGCATTGTCCAAGTGGTTCTTGAACTCTGACAGAATATTATATAATATAATATATATAATATATATGCACATTTATAAAGGTTTTATATATGTGTGTATATATGTCTGTATATATATATGTATATATGCACATATATAAAGGTTTTATATATGTGTCTATAAATATGTCTGTGCATATATAGAGGTCTTTTAAAAGGTCTCTGTATGTACATATACACACAACATATACATATATGCATATAAATATACATATATGCACACATTTTAAACATTGAGGTTTAGATGTATAAAGACTTTTATATATAAATACCTAAAAACATTCTATATCTATACAATTTATATTATCTATATCATCTATATCCTATCTAGATAACCTAAGTGTTTTGCAGGGAGGGCTGTGCCCCCTGTCCATGGCTCAGCTGTGCTCAGCAGTGCCCACCTCACCTCCCCAGGTCTGAGGGAAGTCCCAATCTCTATGGGTTGTGCAGCACCTGTGCTGCTGCTGCTGCCCCTCCTGTCCAGTGAAGTGTGACTGAGTGCCTGGAGCACCTTAGGTTGAGCTTGTGCCTGAGCATTTGTATTTGTTTCTCTGTCCCTTCATGCCACTCTATAAACAAAGGTATTTCCATTCCCCCTCTGCTACCTCTCTCAGCATTTCCTGGCATCTGTCTGTGTTTAGACTTGATAAACATGAAGTGTGCTGAAGTTTGTCCTATGGGAGATACACAGGTGTGAACACATCCAGGGCTCACTGTCTTGTGGCTGTTAATTTTCCCTCTTGTTTTACTGACAATCATTGACTCAACCTAGTCCAAAAGTCACTGTGGAGAGTGGCTGAGGACAGTGCAGAGCCAGAGCTCTGCCATAAGGCCATCAGCAATGACCAGGTCCTTGGAGAGACCAAGGGGTGGAAAGGAATGATTTGCTTCTCAGCTGCTGGATTTGACTAGAAACCCTCAGTTTAGTGTCTATAGCACAGATATTTGGTTGGTTTGGTTTATCACCCACAGCCTGTTTTTTGTCAGGAGTGGTTTGGGATTAAGCATTCCCTTCCCTTCTGGTTACAAGGCTCAGTGCAGTTTACAAGTGCTGCTAGAGGAGACTGAGGATGTGGTCAGTACCTGGGAAACTCAGTTTAGCTGAGGCACACACATCTGGACAGACTCAAGGTAGTGTGACTTGTCTGATGATAGCCAAAGCTATTATGATGATTTTGTGCTCCCTGGAAAGCCTTTTTTTTTTTTTCATTTTGTACATCTCTGGTTTGAAATTTCTAAAGTGCTTGACCACCCAAGGAGCTCTGCATCTCCACCATCTGCATCATCGCATGGCAAGCAGGCAGGGACAGGCCACCTGCTTCAGAGCTGGAAAGTGCCTCTCAATTTAAAGGAAAAAAAATTCTTTTAGGAAGGAGCTGGAAGGAGAATTGGATGAAAACCCTCTTCTTAAAAGGACCATGTATTAGCAGAATCTAAGTGGCACAATGAAGGAAGCCCTGGCAACAAAGCAAGCCATGTGAATAGGTCAAGGGAAAGGGTGAAGGGAGATTTGCTTAGGTAGACTTAGGAAAGACTATTCAAATGCACAACTTCTACAGCCATAGGGCATGAGAAAGACCAAGGAGAACAGACTGGAGGGCTGGTGGCCAAGAGCCCAGAGCAGGAGTATATGGACAAGTAAAATGTGTCCTGTTCCTCAAAGCAGGAAAGATGGCTGACTTTTGGATGGGGAGGAAGATTTGGAGCATGGGCTAAAGGCAGCATTGGAAAAGGTCTGAATGCAAAATTGGAGGTTAAGAAAGATATGCAGAAATGAAATCCCAAACCCACCAGCCCATGTTGAGTTAGGTGTTTTAGCTCCCCATCTACCAGCAGGAACTTCCAACAGGATGGTGTTTTTAGTATTTACACACTTTTTTGGGGTTTGTTTGGCTCCTAAGGAGCAGGCTTGGGTGCCCAACAGCAGCATGGGCAGTCTCTCTCCTGCAGTTTCCTGCAGCTCAGGGATGGGATGGTGCACGTGGAGTATGCCAAATGTAGTGCATCTATTTAAGAAGGGCTTGCTAAGTGGATGTGGTCCAATACTCAGAGCCTCGTCACGTTTTTCTAAGAGAAAGACCATTTACAGAGACATGAAGGCAAATGGGATAAAATGCAACATGATTTACCAAGTAAGATTAACCTGAAATCCCTAACTGATCTTGCAGATAAAGGAAATCCAACAGTTCTCCTCCTCCAGGATTTAAGTGAATCCTCTGCCTTTGTGCTCTGAATATCTAACAGTATAAGCCATGCTGGAGAAGATAGGGATTAATTAAATAACTCAGAAATAGTTGAGGAATTGGCTAATAGGTCCCAGTAATGGAAGGAGAGAGGTTTCTCAAGGACTGGGCTGAAGCTTACTTTGATCTCCCTCTTTCTGCATTAAAGGTCTCAGCAGAGGAACAAGGACATTTGCTGAGGGTATCTGGTGTGGAGAATGACACAAATACACAAGGAGCTTCAGGATATTTTAGTGAAAGGATCTGGAAGACCATGAACACAGGAGATGGAAAACAACTGCTACAGCATGGTAAGAGGCACCCTATTGTCCCCCAAGACACAAGGGAGCACACTCAGTCTGTGTGCTGGGGGTACTCATTAGTGGACAACTATTGCCTGCCCAGTGTACAACTCTCTGTGGTACACGTGCACCTGGTGCTCCAGAGCCTCCTGGGGATATGTTGTATTTTAGTGTGTAGGAAGGTACATGCAGGAGACTAAAGTGGCAAATGGGAACATCACTGTTGGTAAAACCATGTGCTGCTCAGTCCTGAAAGTGCCCTGAGGAAAAGCAGTGGTGCTGGTGGCATCACACCTGGCTCAGCACCACTTGTTCATGGCTACCAGGGAAACCTGTGACAACCACACTCTGGTTTTCTTGCTGTGTTTCTCCCTGCTGTCACCCATCTCTCTGCATGCCTGATTTCTGACTAATGTAAATACACACCCCCTTCTTTAGCATAATGAATACTAATTCCTTAATATGTGTTATTTTCTGCTGTATCTCCATTTCCCTGCTATCTGTCTTAAGAGCACCAACAATTGCTATCACCGCTCGTCTGCTGTGTGTATATAATTAGAGCAGTTGGCTCAGGTAATTACTTTTTGTTTCCTTCAGTTCCTTCCTCTGCTTTCCTCTAGTCTGCCTTCTTGGGGTTTTTCTTCACTTCAGGCTCTATGGAGGAAGTTTTCAAAGCAGGGTGTGTGGCTTTTAACTCTCCCACCCATTGAATTGGAGGCCACCAGCTGCTAAACTCTCTAAAACCTCTGAGTTTGTTAAACGCTCCTGAGCAGTCGACTTTCTCTCATTCTCCATTTCTTATCCCTGAGGCTCTAAGTGGAACTTTGTAAATGATGTTTCTGCAAGTGAATTGCCTGGTTGAGAAAATTGCCTGGCTGGTTTTATTCCCCCAGGGCTGCCAAGCATCTAGCACTGCTGGTGTTCAGCACACCCCCACCATGCCCAGGGAAGGGACATTTAGGAGCTGGATCTGGCCAGCCCCTCACCTTCAAGCCATCCTTTTTCCAGCAGCAGGGAAAGGAAAACTCCCAGTAGCTGAGGGATTCATGTGGAGACACAAAGCAAACCCACATTGGAGACCTGGGAAATTCCTGCTCTCCCCTGTCCCCATGTCAGAGTTTGTCTTGAAAGATTTCCTTTCACAGGAAAGTACTCATTTAATTACAGCTATTGCAAAGACAGTTAATAGCTGATGAACACACCAGTATATTTTAATTGAATATATTGAGCATGCTGAACAAAACCACAGCTCTTGACCTTTCCCGTAAGTGAAATGTTAAAACAAGCTCTGAGCCCATGGAGAGCGCAGAGGGGACCACCCGTTGCTGTTAATGGAGCCACCCATGTAAATCCCTTTATGACAGCTCAACAATAGGCTGCTTAACGTGCAATTAGTTTCATTTCATACAGTTTTTGTTCATGTTGGAGGGGAAAAAAGGGATGCTCTCACTAAAGCACAGTGGTTCAGGTTGCTCTGGCCACTCCAGCCTCAGCCGTCCCACAATAACACTTTTGTTACCACCTGGAAGGTCTTGGGTTGATTTAATGCTGGTGGCTACAGTTTGTCATTGTGATGGGACAGAGCTATGAACTAACCACCCTCTCCTGCCTTCCAGGATCATGACCAAAGCCAGATTTATTCAGGATGCCAGGAACTGCTGGCCCCTTGCCCACCTGGGCACAGGAGCTGCAGGGATGTAGGACCAACACCCTCACTGTCCCCATGCCTCGCTCAGCTTCTGTCTGTATTGATTTCTAAGGAGCATGAGCTTGTGATTAAAGTTTGCTCGTGCTTAGGTACTTCCCTGAATTGGCTCTTGGATCCTTACTCCAGCAAAAACTCTCATTGATTTGTGCTGGAGCACAGGCTGAGTAAGCCCTCAGGGACTGGCTATATATTTGCAGCCTGGTGCTCTTCAGACACATGACAATTTCAGGGCAATTTTGTAACATTAAAACAGCATTACCAGTGTGTCTTTAACTGGCCATAAATAGAAACCTTGACTTGTCTATAGTGGTTTGATATTCCAGGCTAGGCAGGAACATTTAGTCCTGGTTTGCAAGCCATTTTATCACCAAAAAGAAATTTTGTAGGTTAGATAAGTCAAGAGCTTACTCTTGCAAAACTTCAGCCCATGTCTGTGAGTTGCAGTGAAGCTGCATCTAATATTCAAGTGCAGGAAGAAAAGGGAAGGCTCTTTTAAGGCTCATTATATATGGCAAAAAGATACAAAAAGACCAACGCCATTTTACACTTGTAAAAATACCCCTAGTAGATTCATATTTTTTAATCTTCAGTACAAAAGCTCCATAACTACAGCAAGGCATTAGTTTCTGATGACTAGCTAACCTTTTTTCCTATAGCCTCTGGCATTAAAACTCTCAGTGAAAAGACACTTTAGAGCTAGTTCAGGCAGTTCATTTTCTGTCAATCAACTCTTAGGCTGGAACTATAAAGGCAGCAACATGACAAGATTTCTGTTTTAATATCTTTACTCTTGATAAGATAATCCTAGAGGAACGGCGGTGATCAAATATTTACAGGCAGTGCTCACCGACACAGTCTATTGTAAAATTAAATACACAAAATTATGTGGGGATAATGTTAATGTTGTGATAGGAGGACAAAAGGCAGCATGCTTGAAATGAAGGTTGACTCTTCTTAATATATCCTCTGAGGCAGAGACTGGTGCTGTCAGTGTGAGGAACAGAAGAGCTGCTTTCATTTCACATTTTGTGACCTTTCTCTACTTTTCAGTAGCTTGTTTGCTATTTAAACACATTTGCCTACTTAATGATCTTGATTTTTAAGCATGTATTTGAGTGTGTGTCCTGGTTGTCTCTCTGAGATGCACTCCATGGCTAGCAAAGCCTGTGGGAGAGCAGGATTTTGTGCCAAGCCACCTCCTTGCCCCCTTGGGGACCCAAGTTTGGTCTCAGCCCTGGTTTGGGCTCCACTGCAAGGGGCTGTGCAGAGCAGAGGACACAAGCTGGGGGGTACATGTGGAGTCTGCCCACTCACCACATTGGGCACTGCAAGCAGTTACCTCTCAGGAGCTCTCCCTATGCACTCTGCAGCATGAATGTGCCCCAAAACAGGGAGAAGTGCCCAAATTCCTGGTTTTACTGACCATGAGACTTACAGCACTCAGGAAGGAACCTTTGCAAACGTGTGGGGTTTTTTTGTCTTCCCATTCTCTTTGTGCATTCCTGGAGTGTGGAGGTGGGACATGCAGTGACCTGAAAGCTCTGTCCCTGCCTTGGCTGTCCCAGAGGAGCTCTGGTAGCACTGCAAGGCACTGAGGCCCCTCTGCCACCACTCTTTAATGCCACTCCACTGAGGTTCAGCCAGAGCACAGTGAAAATGAAGCACTGATTTAGGCTGAAAAGCCAGTGCTAGCTAATATGGGAAATTACTCCAGCAATCATCACTCTTTTCCTGTCACTATGGTGACAAAAGAAATGACAAAAGCCTGAGCAGAAAGAGATAGGGTGACACAAGTGGGATGGAGCACATGCTCAGCAGCTGTGACCAGGTTGAAGCAGACCTGAGGAGGGGCAGTGCTCAAAACCTGTGGTGGAGCCACAGCTCACTGATGGATGCAATTGTGTCCTGCACGTACATACAGAGGTTTGCAATGTGACACATGCACTAAACCCACGTTACACCAAGTGCCACACTCAATGCAGGTACCACAGACATAAAAAAAATTTAATAATCCTGGCCATGTAAGACTTCAATGCCACAGTTTTAATCCTAATGCACTAAGCATTGATTTTTGCACCTCCTTCCTCTGCAGTACTTGTTATTTGCTGCCTGCCTTAAGGACAGTCTGTAGCCAGCCTGGTCTCATCCCCGCAGTGTTGCAGCTCTGAGGATCATTAGAGGACACAGCAAGGAAATCTGCCCTTCCTGGCCGAAGCAATGATCAGCTGGGACTGACAGACGTGCCCAAAATGACTGGGAAGGCACAGGAGGACATGCCTGGAGGCAGCCCAGGACCAAGAGGAGCAGCTGAAGAAAGGCCTATGGCTGCTTGGCTCCTTGTCTCTGCAGTGCCACTGGTCTGGCCCCAAGGCCCTTCCAGAACCCACCAACTCACCATGAATAGAGACATGGTCGCCAGCTCCCAGATGCCCAAACAGCAGGTTTTTGAGCTGCTTGAGGAGATGAATATCTTGTAGAAACTCCAGCTAAGAAACTGGGCAGTCACAGCAAAACGTGCAGGTCCAAGGACAACTTGCTCAGGACTCTCAGGTGGAGAAGGTGCCAATGCGCTGATGCCCATCCTGCAGGGAGACTCCTAGCCCTGGGGGCCAGGAGACAACCAGTAGATTAAATGGCATCAAATGACTTTGCCAGTGGAATTTTTATTTTCTCTGAGTCACCTTCTAAACCATGGGGTTGGGAGGAAACAGAGTGGAGTGCAGGGGGGGAGCAGAAGACAGTGTTGGATAGAGCAGTGGAGAAAATCTTCATCCTGAAATGCCAAGTGCCCCGCTCCACTAAATCTTTTTCTTTTTTTTTTCAGGAAGGAAAAGTGTATTTTCCAGCCAGCTCTACTCATGAGTGATTGTGCAGAGCTCTGCTAATGGGCTCTGCCAAGCTGTGGTCACCC
>NW_008650981.1:528755-537331 GCF_000695815.1 Acanthisitta chloris | reverse complement strand
TGGAGAGGACTACAAGGGAACTCTGCACGATATTTTTTGATGAGCTGATTATTCAGAAATTTCACAAGAGCTGAAATATATCACTCTGTTCTGAAACTCACAGCCCTGCCAACACACAGGACAGCTTACACGAGCAGCAGCATTTTCTCCTTCACAGAGCTGCTGGCCTGTACATCAGGAACCAGATGCAGGAATCGGACAAGGCTTTTCAGCAGTCATCAACCACAGTGACAGTGAGAGGTGGGGAGTGGATAGGAGGACACAGAGCTGAGATGGAAATGATTCAGGTACTTTCATGGCTGTCACTATGTGTGTATTTGGGCTTAAAAGTTTTCATTAGTTCTGTATGTACTAAGGCATTAAGACTTTCATTGCTTTACAGCTAAGGTGTGAGATCACCCCCAGATCCCACATGGATTGGGGTATTTTTATTTCAGGGGGTTCTCAGTCCCTGGCCACATTTCAAGGTACTGTCACCTGTGAGGAACTGACCTTGACTCCATTCACTGCAGCCAGGACCCTCCATCTTACTATCATCCTGAGTCTGCAGCCAAGTCAGGCTCCCACAGAGGGCAACAGGATATTTTCCTCTCTCTCCAGCATTAATTAAAACCAAAACACTGGGTTATTTAAGCACAGACTCAAATGGGAGCCTGATACGTGGGGGCCAGGGGTACATGTGTGCTGGGAGAGGTTAGAAACAGCACAGAGCTGATTTCTAAAATACCACACAAAATCTTCAAGAAGCTGACATGGTCCATCCCCAGCCCATTGACCTGTCAACACACAAGCCCTTTTGAGTTACCTGAGGTGGCACTAGTTGTCCCATGGAGGACCAGGGGCTGGTGCATCTGCATCTGGAGCAAGAACAATGCTGAATTGTTGAAAGGCAATTAACAAATATCTTTATGTGTCCTCACAGCCTTTGTTGAAAGCACTGTAAAATAACTGCCTGCTATGATGCAACCAGATTTGCTGCAGGACCATAAGCCTCCTAAGCTGCTTTTCTGCACACAGAAACTTAACTGTGGTCAGATGAGCACACTGGAAAACCAAGCAGGGATGTGGAGAAGCTGAGTGCCTGCGACCTTGCACAGCACAAAATAGGTGTGTGCACCAAAGCCTTCAGAGGCCATTCCTAATTGTTTTGTCCAGCTCTGGGAATGTATGAGTCTCTCTGGGTGGGTGCCAGGTGGCCTTCAAATGAGACTGTGCACGGCAGGAGCTGCATGCATGGGCTGATGGTGTCCCCATCAGATGTGTGCTCCCAATAACCTGTCTGTTCTCCTGTGTGTGGGAATAACCATGCCTGAAACAGCTCTTCTGCAATTTCTGTTTCAGGGCAGGCAGGGGACAGTGGGCATGTAGAGCCACATCCTGCTCCCAGCCTGCTCCTACGAGTCATTGAGGAGCACTGTAGCTGAACCACAGCTGGTTTGCTAATGAAAATAGAGGCACACAGACAGACACAGCCCCTGCAGCCCTTTAGAGGAACTGCTCACTTCAGCAAAACAAACTCAGTAATTGAAAAAGCCTGGGAGACTTGCTTGTGTAAGGACAGGGAATGAGGGTCTGAGGGGTGTAAACAGTGAGCACAGTTAGCTCTGCCCTGTTATGAAGCCACCCCATTGGGACCACTCCACCTGAGCCATGTCCATCTGAGTCCCTGCACAAGCGATTTTTCCTGTATTTTCTGCTTTGGGTGGGGGAGCTCAGCACTCTGCAGCATCCCCAGGCCAAAGGCAAGCCCTGGGCACAGCCCCCATGAGGGTGAGTGACTGAGTGATTGAGGTTGGAAAGGACACGGTTACAAAGGCCACCAGAGCCTTCAGCACAGCATCTCCTCACATTTCCAGCAGCTGCATCTTTGCATACAGCTCCCTGCCTGTGGAAAATTAAGCCTATAGGAAGTATATAAATGATCCAGACACGATCCTCAAGGCCTAGGTCTTAAAAAAAGGCAAGCATTTACTCCACATACTGCTGCAGGATGTCATGTACTTCATGATCTGCCTTTTCTAATCTCTCCTTATCTCTCACTCCAATCCTTTCTCATGTCCCTCATCTATTGCAAATTCCCTTTTTAAGCTGGAGCGAAGCACATAAATATTTTCATGCTGCATAAATAGGTTGTTTTGTGCATAATGCCACAGGAGGCTTTTTTTAAAACCAGGACCTTTAGTGCTGTGATAACGGCCTCCTCATTTACACAAATGAAATCTTCCATGGAGCTCAGCACTCATCTGCTCCACAGCCCCCATGCAAAATGGTTGGCGCAGCGCCCGCTCATCACAGGCTGCAGAATTAATACAGAATATTCCATACTTAATAGGAAGCCATTGAGCATCAGGTTTGAAAATACCTTGCAAATGTAACTGATGCTCAGGTTTTTCTTTTAGTGTTCCCCAGCAGCACAACCCTTGTTTTCCTTCTATGTGAAATCACAGCTGCTTTAAATACTAAAGTGCAAAAGGACAACCATTTGTGTTGGCCCATTTGGCAGCATCTTTGACCATCCTGTCTGCTTACCTTACCTTCTCTGTCACTTCTTGCTCCCTGACCTTCATTTCCTGTTTATTCAGCCCCTGTTCAGGGTCTAAAAAGTGCAGACACCATCAAAACAGACTTTTCATTTACCCTGTATGGAAAAAGAAATAGTGTTACAATCCGTACAGTTTTTAAAAGAGCTAACGGAAGATATTGGGGGCCACACTGGGTCATGGTAAATCTTTGAATCAAACTGCCTTTTCAGGAGCAATATTTTAACAGTGCCACAGTGAAAACTGGGATCAAACAACAGTGAATTTACTCTAGTGTTTCTATTTACATTTCACTACCATAAAGACTTCAAACCAATGGACTGAATTGCTCTGCAGTACATAGAGAGGCTTAAGGAAAATGCTGAGAGTTCATCCATTATGCATTTTCATACTTCTTAGGTCAAGTTGCAACCCTCCAGGACCAACAGCCGCGGAGCACTAATTTGTTCTGGACCATGACCATACTGTGCAGCCAGGCATGTAAAGCACTGCCAGGCTCTGGTTTGGACTTGACCCTGACCTCCCCCAGCCCTCAGGTAGACTCTGCACCCCATGGCCTCCCTCAGCATACCTCTTATGGCTCTTATTGAAAGACTTGGGAGCATTTAGCTTTTCATCCTGAGTTTGGGGGACACAGAAAGCTTCGGTTGTCGCTTCCCTGCAATTCCAGAGCAACATTGTGGGTGCTCTTTTCATGCATATCTTGCAGACTCATTTCTTCCCTCTTCCATCTGTTGTTTGACTTCTTTTCCTTTATTATGTGTTAGCAATCAACAACTAACCCATGGTGGGTTTCTTCCTGTGCAGGGCTCCGAACACAGCGTTTCTTGCCGAGAGATCGTTCCATGTGGGTGGCTCCCACTCATGTTGTTTGTTGCTGCAAGCAGCCATTTGTGCCAGTCTAACCCTAATGTGATTACTACCCCATTAGCAACTTTACATATTAATTATTTCACAGAAGTGTTTTGCATCACCTTAAGCTCCAGAAGCCTTGGGGCAACGCATTAAAAGAACAGAGAAAAGAAAGATCTCAGGAAGGTTTATATTTCTTGTTACAGAACTCACCTGACAAGACAGCAGCTCTCCAAGTTTATCTTGGCTAGTCCATAACAAAGCCTTGGTTTGTATGAAGTGTCATACTGCTAAAAGATCTTATTTTTATATGATACAATAGCCCACATACAATAACTGAATCAAAGAGCACAACATGGAGCAAACACTTTGTAATGTACCTAAATGCAGTAGCTACCTGATTTTGCTAGCACTTTATTTCAATTTAGGTCAAGGGACAATTTAAAAAGATTAATTCCCAAGTACACAATTCAGAAGAATATGAGTTACTACTCCGAGCAATATTTTGAACCAGTGCTGTTAGTTGTCTTAGGTGAAATTCAACCTTGATGATATCCAAAGGTCCAATAAAATTTTTCACAGAAGAATCCCATATTTGTAGAACATAATAAAATTGTAGAGCTGCAGCTCCAGGGCCACCGAGAACTGGAGAATGAGGTCTTTCCTTCTGGGGACTTTGTTATGTCATGGGATGTGCTTCAAACACTTTGTTACCTGAGAAATATCAAACATAACAGATCGTTACCTATAATGGCATCTTTGATCTTTTTTAGTAAGACAAAATGTGAGGCTGTTTATTACTAACGACTTAGGTGCTCATTAGTATGTTCCGACAGGAGACACTGACAGCGATAGGCAAAAGGAAATGTTCAGTGTTAAACCTCCACACAGCACATTGCAGCTCCTATTACAGCCTGTGTGACAGAGAGAGGAGAAAATCCTTACACACAACTATTTTAAAATTATTTACCAGAGCAAGAAAGAGGAGCATTTGTTTGATTTAGTATCTGCTTTCTCAATAAAGTGCACTTCCAAATAATACTAATGCCTGCCTTTCACATCCTGCTTCTCGTTCCTAACTCACAAAGCACCCTCCAAAGGAGGTCAGGATCACTGTACAAAAAACAAACATGAAGTGAAGCCACCTTCTGATGTCCCTGAGGAAGACAGCACAGGCCCCAGCTCTGTTGACCGCTGCTCATGAGAACAAAGGATTAGAAAGGGCATCTTGTGTCATCAAATCCAGCTTCTTACTCTTCAAATTTATTTTACTATAATAACCTCATGCAAGAGTCTTTGGGGCGCATGATCTCTTATATAAGCTCCTACAAATACTCTTTCAAGACCATCATCTCTTGTATATCCTCATCCATCCTGATCCTGTGGTGAGACATGACCTAACGCCAAGGTATTACACACCAGTGATTTGGGACCATTGCCCTGAAAATGCCCCAAGTCTGACTGACACACAGAAGAAATGGAATATTTCTTCCCATGTCTGCTCCAATTTTATCCATCTCCTGGTAGTCTATCCTAGTAAAAGACCTGGAATAGGTGCCATGACAGACCTGGAAGGTGTTCCTGAAGCAGAAAAATAGAAATGCTGAGAGCCTGACAACTGCAGCCGATGGCAGCTGTGACAGCTGTGTGTGAAATCCCTGCACAAACTCAGGGCACAATTGCTATTGCAGCATTGACTGGAGGCCTGCAGCAGTCCCAGGTGCTGACACAAATGGGGCATTTGAGGTTACTGCTGCAATACATATGCTTTTGTGTAGAGACTGACATCCTGGCAAACAACAGATCCTCAAGTACGCTCAGTCCAACACATTTCCAATGTCCATCATCCGCTTCCTTTTTCAAATAACTACTTACTGGAAGAGTTATTAATGCCTTTCCACCTACACAGCCTAGATACCAACACACACAAAGGCAGTTTTCAAGCTTTGAGGTCACATTTGAGTTGCTGGTTAGAATGTCTCTCTGGGCAGTTCTATTATGCAGCAGCTACAGCAATAGGATACCACAATACAAACCTTTGCTAATAATTGAGCATGAAATGGGCTTTTGACTTGGTATCTTCAGTTTTGCACCTTCACTTCAGAATATGTTTAGAGCTGCTTCAATAATGGGAAAATTATTTCAGCTTATTAAACACAAAGCTGTTACCCAACTGTTAGAACAGGGCATGGCCCCTGAACTCGCTCCCTGGGGCTGTGCACCAGGCTGGATCCTTGCTGCTGTTGTGGCTGCAATTCCCCAGCCACCCACTTCTTTGTTTGATTGTCTTTTCTCACTGAAACATATGTTTCCCATTCTGATGGCATTTTGAGCAACAGTTTCCATTGTATGCCCCTCCTGACTGACAGTTTGATGGCAGCCTGTGAATCACTTGGCACTGTTTTGTGAATCTGCTTCAAGGAGGGTCTGGCTGCTCAGTAAGTGTATCCTTTGGCAGCTTTGGGGGCAAGAGATTAGCACCATTTTAGCACAGGTTTGGGTATAAAAGTACTTAATGACAGTTGATATCATCCTTGTTTGAAGCTCAGCCTTGTCCTGTACCTCGACTCTTTTATCCCAGGTCCTGGGACACAGTGACCATCAGTTATGCTCAGCTTTCCCCATTTTCCTCTCATACAATGTGACACACAAAGCCTAATGATGAATCAAGAACTGACCAGACTAAAAATATTTGATAGAGAGCCCAGGTAGGCATTCAGGCTGCTGGATGTGCAGGCTAAGAGAACATCTGTCTCTCTCTCTCTCAGCTTTCTTCACTAACAGTAAAGCATTTGCTGCTTTGCCTTTATGCAGTACAATCTTGTCTGTGTCTCTGGCCCTGATGCTACAATTACAGGATCCAAGCAGTGCTGTATGGAATTCATGTACTCAACAGCTGAGCTGGCCACCTATAGAAAAATGAAAGTGCAGAGAACACAGCATATAACTTTCAGCATGGTACTCCTTACAGCCTCAAAACAGAGCCCTGGAATAGGTGTGAGAGGGACATTATGTCTATGCTGGCCACACACAAGAGGAAGATATTTCAATTATAACTCTAGCTAACTCTCTTGTGGCTTTGTTTTCATAAGAATTAATGATATACTTCAAGCAGGAAAATAATCAGCCTTGACACTGAGGCTGCTGTGCATTAGCACATCACACCTATTTGGGGATCCTTTTGCCCTGAGCCTTCTAGTATAGGTATCACTGCTGTACACAGTCACTGCAACACTTCTAGCTGTTTACATCTTCTCTTGAAGAGATAATGTAATTCCTGTGTATAAACCTTCTCCCTGCTGCAGAGGTGGAGGGTCTGGATGTTTTACACTTCAAAAACACCAGCAAGGGCCAGATTATGTTTATCCGTTGGATTTCTGTTGATATTAACTTTCCTTGCATCCCATTGAAATGACAAAAAAGATTAGTTTTATGTACTTACTGCAGAAAAAAGAGAATTTTTGGTGAAAAAGCATAGACCCTATGATCTGATCCATCTTCTCTTTGCTATTTCCAACTACTTAAAGCATAATGTCACACTGAAATGCACACTTGGAGTACTGCATTCTCTTCTCCTGACAGATTGTTATGATGTTTTCCAAGGTGACCTTCATAAAACATGTTTCTTTTGAAGCTTATATTTCACTCTCAGGTCATAATAGTTTCACACAGACAAGCAAACCGTCAGCTCCTGCTTTCTAATTAATGCTTCTTGGAGTCTTCTGAGTGGGGGATATAATTAATAGCACTTAAGTCTGGAGTGCAGACAAATCTATAGCCGATTACTAGGATGTGTATTTACCTCAGCATTATACACAAACAGCTCCTGAATGCAGCCATGAACAGCCTAGACCACACTCTCTGGGAATTCCCCAGGACCTGACACCACCTTGATTATAACTCTAGTGTAAGCACTCAAAAAGTTACCTTGCTTATGAAGGGAGGCTCTGAACTACTGAGAGGTCTCTGATTGCTGCAGCCCTTTTCCCTGGTCCTATTCCCCACAGCATGTTGTGTTTTCTACAACTGCATGGTGACTCTGCTTGCCAACAGGCAGCATCTATTGCAGGAAATACCTCTGACCATGCCTGTGTTGCCACTGTGGTGCTTACCCAGGGGACAACCTGTGTCGTGGTCCCCACTGCAAATACAGCATCTTTCAGGGCAGACTGTGTCCTCACTGCATAGCATGTGTCCCAGATCCACTCTGTGGATCCACTCCAAGGCATAGTCATTTTTTTGTGGTTTTATGCAGTTTAAAGTACTAGAAATAATAGGAGGGTTTTTCTTACAGTAAAACAAGCAAAGAATAGTGTTGCAAGTCATCTTGTCATACTTGCCTAAATTTCAGGAAAGTGATGGGATTGCTCTGGTGTTCACTCTCATGCATGCAGCATGGATTGTCATGCTCCAGAGGTGCTGGAGCAAAATCAGATGCAAGTCAAATTGCCAGTTTAAATTCCCTCTGGTCAGCTGCTGCTAACAGTGGCAATTTCCCTGCTGAAGTCAATAGAACAGCATCTTTCTACACATGCTGAGATCTTGGTGCAGAGCAGGCAGCTGTGAGGCAGGGTGAGTGCTCTTAGAGAATGAGGGGGGAAAAAAAAAAGAATAAAATTCATACTCTCTGGCAAAGCTGGAAAGACTATATTACCTAGAAACATTGCCAGACTGGGGGCAAGGGGGAGAACTGACATCAGAAATCATGCAAGACATTATTTGGAGAGATTTTTATATGGATTTGGCATGTTGAATGACACCAAATATTCAGATGGTTTAGCAATTAAATACTAGTGAATATTTGTAACTCAAAAAGCACTTGGCAACAGAATATCACTGTCAACCTCATTATGCAAAGGGACATTTTGACATCGTACTTAAGACTGACTACTTTTCTAATGGCATAAAAGTATTACTTCAGTTATGCATATAGTAGGAAAACTTCTACTGAAACTTGCACAGCCTGGTTCTTTCTTCAGAAACAACGACACAGAATGAAACTGCCTTTGAAGAGAAATATTTTTCACATACTATCTGAAGGTTAGTAACTCTTTTAATCTTTAGCCTTTTTGCTGGCATGTGCAATTTAAAATGCACAAAACAGACTATCAAAACACCCAGCTATAGATAGAAAATTCAAAAGGCACAGCTGAAAATAGGCCTGGAAATTAAGATGCTGCATCA
>NW_008650981.1:506960-528738 GCF_000695815.1 Acanthisitta chloris | reverse complement strand
TTTCCCTGTGGATCCACCTCAAAACCAACCAGTTATCAAACACAATTGACCATATGACAGCCACATATCACACAATCATATATAGCACAATCTTGGTGCTACTAAACATAGAGTGATGAACTGGGGCAATTCTATATTAAACATCCTATCCCCAGAAAGTTCTTTTCCTTCTCTCTTCCATAGTCACATGAAGTTCTTCTGAACTTCAGCTCTGCAGACATAGCACTGTGAGCAGCCCCACAGAGCCTGCACATGCTGGGGGTGGTCAAGAAGTGACAAGTCCTTCTAATGAGATGGGATACAGTGGCATGGGGACACACAGTGAAATACATGTGCAGAATACAAATTCACTCACTGATTTTAGTTTCATCCACTCTGGGCAATTGCACACACAAATAAATTATTTAAAGATAAGCAGTTTCTCAAGAGTGTAAACTTAGCAAGGCTAAATGGGTTCATTTCTTTAAGCAAGGGAGTGGATATTTCAGATCATCTGGGGAGTGATGTAGAAGCATTCAGCTGTAGCTAGTCAACCAGCCCAGAGGGAGCAGCACCAGTAAATGCAGTAGGGGGAGAATCAAGAGCTTCTTGCCTTATTCAAGTATTGCTTAAGAAAAAGAAAAGTCACCTGCAAGTCCTTCTTGATCAGATGGTCTATAAATACAGGTAAAAGGTGCTACTGTACCTAGTCAAGTCATACAGGAGGTGTGACAGGTGGTGAAGGACTTGTGATAAATGTAAGGGTAGCTGCAAAAGCTCTGAAACAGCTCTGTCCGTCCAGGCTAATCTAGCTGAGCTGGACTTCTTTGAACAAAACACTTAAGTAGAAAAATAATGCATGAGGCCTTAAAAATTGCTGTTTATTGGCTCCAGAACACCCACATTCAGCTCTTTCTAACTTTCCTTGTGCTGCATGAAAAAACCCTCAAGTCAAGTGGCATTCAGGTAAACCTATAAATGGCAAAATAAATCCTCTGTAGGTAAAATACAAAAATAGCTCCGAAGAAGGATGTATATAACCTTGTTAATTTGCCAAAAGTTTTCAATCTTCATCACTTCAGAAGCAAGGTTAAGAGAGTAGATAAAGGCTGAGAAATGCAGAAGGTGCTCAGCTATACCTTGTCAGGTTCAGAGCCTTAAACCTCAGAAGCAAAACAATGTCAGGAAGAAGAGATTGACAGTGATGCCTTGTATTGCTGGAAGAACTGCCTGTACTAGGCACAATACTCTCATGATAATAATGCCAGTAAGATTTAATTTACCAGTTTGTTCTAGGAAAGGTAATGACCTTAACATCACGGGAAACTTATCAAGAGGTCATCCATGCAGACACACACTGATTTATTTTCATAATAAATGGAAATGTCCAGCCACATGAATTTGTTTGCAGGAATAAATTTATACCATCTATCCAGTTTTGTGTTTAGTATCACAAGAGATAAAGAATATTTTATTGGTTTGTGGGGATTTATTTCCAGCCCCTTTGAGAATCTCTAGAAAAAAAATATTTCCAAGTCATTTCTGACCAGACCGAAGAAAAAAACAACTCCCCCAAAAAAACTACCAGATAAATAATGGGAAACAATATCATACTAGAATAGGAAGGTGCCATTTTACCCTAAGTACTGTTCATTTGTTGCTGTGCCATAGATGAAGCACTACATAATGCCTCTGTTAGTAGAGAAGAGTGCTTACACATGCATTACCTAAGAATATGCTCTTTCTTTCTGGCGGAGTAATTCATTTTTCAGAAACATATTTCTGAGAAGGTGAAAAGTGGCTATCCACACACAACTCCAGCAGCCACTGCAGAAACCTGACTGTCTAGTCCACACCCTGCCACTCCAAACCTCAGAGGTCCCTAGGTCTCAGCTGCTGAGGACAAATTTCTTTCACAGATGGGAATTACATGTGTTACAGAGCTTTTTCTGTGCCACTCCACAGAGGGGTTGGCACAGCTAATTTGGCTGGAGAAGACAAGAGCATGGTCATCATGCAAGGAAAAATGGAAAGGCAAGTCCGATGAACTCCCTTTGGAGTCATCCAAAATGTCATCCAAAGGGAGATGACAGGAGATGAGAGCTGCCACGTAAGTGTGCCACGCGTCCAACGTGTAGTTTAGCTCAAGATTTCTCAAGCTGGGCTGCAAGCAGTGAGTCACAGACAAGAGAGGAGGGATATTTATGGGATTTGGGTTCTTCAGAGAAAAAAATATGAAACAGTCAGAAATGACAGAGAAATGAGAGTGCTGGATGGTGGCAAACAACATATGGGGAACAGGGGAGAGGGAGCTCTTGGCATGCTTGCTGTAGTGTACATCCCAGCGTAACTTATATTGATCTCCGGGGGCCAGTTCATTTCTGCTGGAAGAATCTGGCTTCTGGGACTCCAGGTACAAAATGAAAAACCCTCAATTTCTAGAGCACAAATGTTAGTGTTTGCCAAGTGTTTTCTCTTTTCTGTTTCTCGCTGCAAATCTTTTTTTATTTTAGGGCCAGTGGAAAATTTAGCAGACCAGGCAGTTTTCCAGCAGGCTTAATTTTGAAAGTTGAACTAATCAGATGATTTAAGATTTGACAGATGAAGTTAGCATTTGCTTATCTACTCTATAGTCTGAATTCTGCTGTAATTTTGTATGTAGAGGTGCATATGCATATCTGGGTGTACAAAGACACACCAGTTTTCAGCTCTTCATAGAGGTACAAGGGCTATGTTCTGCTCTAAAAGGAGGGAGAATATGTTAGGTTAGATGCTCCTCTTATGTAAATGCTGATGATTCTGGTTTTCAGATATGCTACTTTTTTTGCTGTCGGGAAACAAAATGCTCTAGGATGGTGTTGATTTGTTCAAGAATGAGCATGTTATTTCAGCCACTGTTGGAGTGCTGTGTCCTTTAGGAAACAACACAAACCTAAGAGATTTGGTTTCTTTTGTTCCATTCTACATATTCCCTCTCAGGCTATGGAGGCTTGATCAGAGTTTTGGGTGTAGCAGGAGTCAGTCAATGTGTAAATCCTTACCTCTAATTTTCCTGAAAATACTTCTTCAGAATTGCTGCTTCAGCTGCCATTTCTTCTTCTGTCCTCCACTTGTCAGGGGAATCCTCTTTGTCATGTCGTTGCAACTTTTTGAGGGAGAAAGAAGAAAAAAAGTCTGTTGATTTTTTTTTCCAGTTTTAATGTCAAATTCAGGGCATGCCTGTATGCAATCAATCTAACTATTCCATCTGTCTGCAGGACAGAGGGACCTGTTGATGAAGGGATGAAGTGTGAAGGTTACTGGTTTGGAGTGGTGACAGTAGTTAACTGGCTCTGCTGGATTTATGGTGATAACACCAGGTGCCAGGGTGAATGCCAGACAGTGGCAGAGTTCAGCTTTGTGGGCTGATGGTCAGAGACCTTGTGAGTCTTTGATGCAAAGCTGGTAGATAAGGTAATAGGATAACAAACACACTCAGGTACTTTGAAGTGCCTATCACACCAGTGGAGTGAGCTGGACACCTTGTCAGTAATTCCTGTAAGATT
Source organism: Acanthisitta chloris (assembly GCF_000695815.1). Taxonomy (NCBI): domain Eukaryota; kingdom Metazoa; phylum Chordata; class Aves; order Passeriformes; family Acanthisittidae; genus Acanthisitta; species Acanthisitta chloris. Next base: position 525,214 of record NW_008650981.1, on the reverse strand, counting down.
TTCTGTTTGGCTTCTCCTCTGCCCATGGGGCCACCTTTCCCATCAAAGACCTATTGTGATAACAAGGCCCTGGTGCAACTGTTTCCACCAACAGTTTATATCAGTAGTTTTCCAAGAGATACATTCCCTCTCTGCATGCAAGTTATTAGTCCTTCCTTGCCCTTGTTGAAAGACAGACACATCCCTTGCATGGAAACAAAACCTGCTATTTTAAGCATATTTATATTTTTCACCGATGATTTATTGGGGGGAAAAAAAAGATCAAAAGTATGTGAAACACATAATTTTTGCATCTAACATACACAATAAGCCCACAAAATTTCTATCCCATATGCATTAAGTGATATTATCCCAGACATGACAATTTCTTCCTTTGCCACTCAACAAGGGAGAAGGTGATGACTTTGCTGCTTTTCTAAGGAAGGGAGTTCTGTTTTATGGTACATGCAATGTGCTGGCACTTCAGTGACTATTGGTACACATGTCCATTCAAAGAATGCCTGACACTTGTCAAGCAAGGACTGCATTTACAACAGACAGCAGAAACATTTGCTAAACAGCTTAAGTATTGAGATTTCCAATGTGTTTCTCAGTGCAGAGCACAGCACAGACCATACTAACAGCACCAGTGCTTCTGAGGAACTTTATAATACTGACTTTCTGTTAATGTCACAAACAAAGTTAGGAACTAATGAATTTACACCTTTTATTCCAGGACAAATTTTAGTACAGAAGATGAAGCAGTGAAAAAAAAAAAAAGATGAAGCAATCATGAACCTGCCAAACAAAGTACATTACTGTATATGGCATGTTTAGCAATAAACTAGGATTGTTACTATACCTCCAACTCACAAATACTTTTATTTGTGCTTTGTTTTCCTACTCTGAATTTTGCTGCCAGCTATAGTCCTATGTAGTTTTACATTCTGCAGCACAGATTTCTCCCTCCTCAGCAGCTGAAGCTGCATTAGAAAGCTATTTTCTTTCTTGCCAGTATGATACAGTAGCTGTAGGCAAATTAGTGTATTACTGTTTGACTAGTAGAGGACTAATCTTCATTGTTACATTAGCACCAGGTGTGTTATAAATCCATCTTGTAATAATGCTACAGAATTAGAGAGAAAGATTTAAAAGCCAGGAACTGGTAGAGTGTACACACTATCAACACACACCCTTTGTGTCCTGCTCTCACCCACTATACACACCTACACAGTGTGTAGGTACCACAGCTGACCTGGCAATGAGAGGGAGTTAGCACATCACCCTGTACTTTCTATGGACTCTGAATGCTCACACTTCACAAGAGGATGCACCAGGACCAGGTGAGTGGTGGTAAATCAATTGTCTGACTGAGGTGTGAGCTGCTTTTCAAAAAAAGCAGTGTCTTGCTCATTCGACCTAGCATCAGCAGGAGATACAGCAGGCAACAGCTAGAAGGCAAAGGAGGGCAGCCCCTGCTCCTCAAGGTCTCCTTGTTTAACCTGAGAGAATTGCTTTCAGTGACATGATTTGGCTGCTCTTCTCCCTTGCTATCCTGTTTCTGCACAACCCAGGTGAGAGCTGAATCCAGGGGGAGACTAGCAAAGTGAGGGTGTGACTCCTAGGTTGTGATTTTTTTTTAATCCTGTTCAAAGAAACTGAAGTAAACAGTAATAAGAAGGCTTAATCTGAAATGGCTCTTGTTGCTGTCTAAATTGAAACTGTGAAGTTGCAGACCACAGTGACTTCTCAAAGCTGGCAAAGGTGAGGATTTCTTTTGATACATAACAGCTAACCTTTAAAAATAATCAATCTTTGACTTAAGGTTAAAACAGGTATATGGGGAGCAGCGATGAATCCTGAAACTTGCCTGGAAACCCAGCCTACCTCAGAAACTCTGGTTCCCAGTCCACAGCCTGCAGTACCACACAGTGAGCCCCAGTTCAGCATGGAAACACCCAGCACAGCTGTGCTGTGCTCACCATGGCAGGTGTCACGTGCCTCTCATATTGAAAAGGTGTATCTACATTTTGTGGACACATGGAGAATGTAGAAGACCAGAGTGTGGTGTTATATCTTTGCCACAGCCAACCTGTGCATCGTTCAGCTGAATTATAGATGAATATTATTTCAATATCAAACTGCTACATCTACCCAAACAGGATCCCAGAACTATCCTACGTTCAAACCTCTGACCATGCTGGTCATTTATGCAGTGCAATAAACAATTATCATCCTAATGTTTCTGATATTACCTAACATTGTAGATATTTGGAAAACCATCTCTGGTAGTTACCTCCCCTTCTCTGCCACCACCATCCTGCAGCTCCAATCCATCCAGCACTTTGACAGATAATAGTTAAATTACAGATAAGCTTGCTAGATGATCTTCTGGATGCTAAATATTATGCAGGTTCAAGAACAACAGTACCAACAAATAGAAGAGAAATAAAGATTGCTAATACCCACTCTGTCCCAGGGATTCTACATGGTACAAATCAATGAGGTCTGAAAAGCACAATGGAGGTTCACCTGTGGTTCTTCAAATCTTCTCTTGGCATCTGCTAGGGGTCCCCAGTGGTGACAAGATATTGTGATCATAGATGGGTTTGGTCTCACGTGGTTTTTTCATATATTCTTGTGTAAGGTACTTTTCAACCAGGTTAAGTTCTCTCCGTGAAGACCTCTATAAGCAAAACCTACTTTATGTAAACTTTTTTTGACTTGTTTTACTAAAAGACTAAGAGAGTCTCCATAGTATTTTGTCTAAGTTATAAAACTACTCTCAGGAAAGAAGAACATACATATTTCAGTTATAAATTGTACTGATTTAGAATTCAGGTGGGAAACAAACATAACATTTGATACTTGTTTCTAAGGGACTTCTGTGCCTTGGAGTGTATACATATTCACATGTACATCCAAGTCTCAGCTGTGGATCTTTACAAACATCTGACTTGCTACTGAAAGTTTGGATTAAATAGGGGAAGCAATGCTCTCTTGCACCTAGAGAACATTCTGAGTTTCTGCTCAAACTAAAGGGAAAAAAGCAGCTCTATTTGCCAGATACTTATCCATAAAAACCAGTGACTTCCTCTTGTTTTCTACCCCAGTCAGACAGTAAAAACTGGAGAAGCTGAACTGACATCCTTACTCAGATATATCCAAACACAGACTAGCTAGAAGTCTATGATACTTTCTGTAGAACAATTCTACCTCCACAAACCCTGAAAAAAACCAAACAATCTGACTGACATGATTTTCTGTGAGAGAGGTTTTGCGCAGATTTGCCTGGACAATCTGAATAGAGATGAAGACTGATGGAGCCACATCCTCTCAGAAACAGTTTGGTTACCTTCTCTCCAGTTCCTGGGACAAGGCTTGCAGATTATCCAAAGGACCCTAAACACAGTCATTGCCCTTCTTGCAATGATTGCTTCTAGAAGAAACCACTCACCTTCAGAGTCCCTTGTGTGTGTGCTCCCAGTTGGGGTAAGTAGCTGCTATTTCAAGTGAAATGAAAATAGCACATGGAGCAGAACTGTGGGGACTCTCAGCCTGTTCTCAGCCATGTTATGGCAATGTTGGCCGAAGTTGGCCAAATACAGACTAAAATTTATAACTCCTAAACTAAGTGAAAGAAAGAACAATTAGGAAGCTCTAATGTTAAAAAAAAAAAAAGAAAAAGAAAAAAAGCAGCAGAGTTGTAAGCCTGGCAGGAACAGAGACAATGAATACCAAACTAAACTACAAGGGATGGATCTCCATGGTGTTTTATACCGAATGAGCTTAATCTTCTAACTCAAACCAAATCCTTCCTTTCCAGGCTGCACTCCAGGAATGAAGCAGCATTTCTCTTTCCTGGACTCAGCACAGGGGCTGGGAGGGGAGTCTTCCCACACACAGCCTTGCATTGCTGCAGGCCAGTGCACACCTAGGCAAGGTGAGGCTGTAAAACATTTCTGTAGAGCTCAAAGGTAGTTACTATATTAAAACATCCAGTACTTAGCCTGTTTTTGTAAGAGAAAGGTAATGCAAAAACATCACACCAGATGAACAAGATGTTTTACTGCAAAACCCAGAAAGCCCCAAATTTTCTGAAGCCAAAGCTGTTGTTGTGTTACAGGAGCATCTCAAAATCATAAACATTAACAGAAAGGTAAGCAACCAGATCAGCACAGCTCAGATAACTCCACAAAGAGAGAATAGGATGAGAGAGCATGAAAAGCTCTTTTAGACAATCTCTATTATGCTAACTTCCTCTTTTAATATTCTGAACAAGCATCGAGACACACATTAGTCAATTCTCTAATCGCAGTTGCCCAGCAAATTACACAGTGTATCTGCTTGACATTCTTCAAGCACTAAGACTCTTGTTTATAACTTAGAACATCTTCTTGCCTTGCAGTACAAATAAATGCACTATTTCTAAGATATGCCCTTCTTCAAGCAGATCATTACTGATGTCTGACTTCTTGGGCTTCCTGATAAATTATCCTCTTCTTTCACCTCAAGCAGAAAATGCTCTTCCACCGATAATCTATGACTGTCAGTCTTGATTACATGTAAACAGTGGAGCTCTTTGAATATTTCTGCTTGTGAAAAGTGTTCATTTTCTCACTCATGTCTCCCAGTGTGAGATGCTGGCAGACCTGACAGCTGTGCTTTATGTTATTTTATTAAAGTTGCTAGTGCTGCAGAATGGTCTATGTTTTTATCACTGCAATTCTTAAGGGAAACACAATATTGTTTTATAGCACATTCATACTGGGGAACCTCTCCTTCTTGCCCTTTGTGGAGGAGCCCAGAATTCTCAACACAGCAGACTATAGGGGACCTGGGTCTATGACTGGCTGTTGTTTGAAGTAATATGTATATTATGGTTTATTCTGTTTATGCCATAACACCATCAGCAAAGCAACCTTTGTAAATATAGAGCACTAGCCAAAAGTATTGGGAAAAAGCTTTATGGTAGTTAGAACTATTCTCACTCCCCATGAATATTTACAGTTGATAGTTTGGAGTTTATAACCTCCAATGCATTTAACTAAAAGAAAAATTATAGTGATGGAGAGTAATTACACGAAACTGCAGCAGCACAACAAAACTCAGCTGCTTCAGCAACTATAAAATATAATATTATCAAAACCAGCAGCTAACCAAAAAAAAAAAGAATTTTTGCTAGCACCTTGAATCAGAGATTAGGCATTACCCAGCTGCTGGTGATTATAATTACCAACACACCTTGGGATACCCAGGCATCTTTTCCATGCTTAAATACCACACCTGGGTGAAATCTGTCGAGTGATACTTCACCATCAGATTCACACATGAACCATGAGGAAGCTGAAAAATCTCATCTCTTCTCTCCAGTAGCAACCCTTTTACAGAGCCTGGAGACAAAAATTATCACAGGGTTGCTACATGTGCCTCTTCCTCCAATTCCCCTGTGACCCCAGAGCCAAGTCATCAACAGAACATCTCTGCCCCTCTTCTTCCACTGCAGCAAGCACACGTGGTGAGGCTTCACCTTGAGCATCCCACCACGTGAGAGAAAAACTCAAGGGCTGATCTGGCTATGCCTCTTCAGCTCTTTTATGATACTAAGGGCCTCCTGGTCCTGGTGATAACTTCCAGCCATCTAAGCCTCCTCTTGTACTGTTTCCACATCAACTTAATTCATTAATTGCTTCCTTTGCCCTCTTCTCCCTGGTCTTATCCTCCTTGCTCTTTTCCCCCAGTGCTTTCTTTCCTTACATTTCCCTTTGTATTTAGCTTATAACCTCCTAGCAAGACTTCATTTTCACCTCTTTCCATAATGTAATTAAATTTGACATTTACTGCTATTATCTGTACCTCCCACTACACTCCAGCCTTTCCTCACTCTGCTGTCTTGCTGAAGAGAGTGTAAGCTTTTTGGTGGGCAGCCTCCTTTGTCAGTCTGAGCTCCTGCCTCCATCCCATTTGCCTTCAGTTGTGGCTCAAGTCTTGACTTGGCTAGCAATGTAAAATGAAAGAATGGATGAAACACAGGGGCTTCACAAAGCAGGTTCTTAGGGATGCTGATTCACATGGCCCTATAAATCCTGGTTTACCTGCCTGGGGGTAATCATTGCAGGAGCTCCCAACCCTGGGCAAGCCCCAGCTGGGCATCCCCCCCCTGCAGCTCTGCTGGTCAGGGCCCCAGGAAAGGTAAAAAAAAGGCAGAGGACAAGCATGGCAGGCTCCTCCTTGACCATGCAAGAGACCACCTATAAGACATTGTGTTAATATGGTGCTAGAGGCCTGTCTACCCCCTCCCCCAGTCAGCTGTCCTGGGATCAGAGCCCCTTTCTGAGCCCCTTTAGGCACTGTTCCCACTCACAGCCTGAGCAGCTCAGGCAGTTCAGTGCTTTCCACATCTCTGGGCCTGTCTCCATATTTAATTACAGCTACAAAACTGCTGTAATTTAATTGCTCTAATTTACAACGAACACTGCAGAAAAAAAACCCTCACATCCTATAATTTTCTCATCTGCTGACTTTGCTTATGATTCTATATCATACAGATATCTGCATTTGCATGAACCAGAAATCCCTGATTTTGGGGTGGTTTTTACTTGCTGCATTAAATCTGAATTATTTAAGGAGATGGAAAAGAAGCCTAAATTGTCTGCATTCTATGTGAGACAATTTTTTAACTATCTACTGGAAAATCCTTCTCCAATTGTTTTACTGCTTCTGCATGAAATATACTGCTACCTCACAGCTGCTGATATTATTGCTGCAAAGCATATATTCCATTGGAAACCTCAGTTTATCAAAGCTGTGCTTTAGAGAGTGGTGGTTTTTTTCCCTCCTGTCGACTCTTTGTCATAGTGACTGCAAATATTTTTTTGGCTTTATTGTTGTGCTTTGGGGAAAGACTTGAACCTCACACTTCATATGGACATATGAATAACTGCACCCTTTTTATCAAAGCACTCAAATGAGGGGAATTTTGTGAAAACACACATAAAGGTTAAGCAAAACCCTTAAGCATATGTGTTTAAGAGCTTCACTAAAATAAACTCTGCAAACCCTCATTTCTAACAATTCTGCATACAAAAATGGCAAGAAAAAAAAAAGAATAAATATAAAAGGCAGCTTAAAAATTTCCTTTTGAAAGTATAAAAGACAAGTAAGCCCACAAGCAGTACGACAGTTGTATAGAAAATACATTTGCCATTCGGTGAAATATGTAGATTGCACTCTGAAGAGCTCAGATCTTGACAGACTTCCAGTTTGGCTCTAAGTGAGATAAAATTCTTGGAAAGTGAGTATATTACAAAGGAGATACTTGAAGGAATATCCACTGGGGTAAGAAGTCCTGCCAAGGACTTGGGAAACTGCTATTTACAACCTGATATGAATCCAGGCAAGAATCTCTTAACAGTGTTTAGCTACATTTTCATCAAGCCCATTATCCACCTAGTTAGCAGATAATGTTAGAAACACCTCTGTAGTCCTCCTCAGCCAGGATGAAAAGGTACATTATTGTGGGGACTCTCCTAGAGGCACTGGCTATAGAGGGCTGTCTTCACAAGAGAAACGTCTTGCATAGAGATCTGGTAAGAAATGGCAATGTCATCAGTGTGATAATGTTGGAGGAAACCTTATCCTGTGTGCACAGCCTGCCATGCAACATTACTCATTTGGAAAAAGGCTATTTTTAATCAAGGAAAAGCACTTTAATCAAGGATAGAGTCAGTGATTCAAAAATTTCATGCAGGTGCATGATTTGACTGAAAGCCTTTTCCCAAAGGTCAGAGCTGCAGAGAGATGTGCATGTCCCACTCCAAGAGCAGAGATAACCTGGAGGTGCTGTATCAGGCTGATGTATTCTGGCTCCCACTGCAGGGAGTTTCAAAGTCAGAACTTCCCCTACTAATCTTCTTAACTTCAGACAAATATTTGCCATACCCTGAACACACTCAATAAGATTCATGACTTGCCAAGGAAGACACATGTGTGTTAGGGAGGTTGATTTGGTTGTTTTGCTTTCTTTGTCTTTTTCTGCCAGCACAAAGGATATCAGCTGCAGGTCCTATGGCATCAGCACTGAGCCAGTTCACTGCACAGGGGAACACAAGCAGGCTGCCATCTCCCAGGGGCAGTTTTACTGTCCTCACCTCATCTCTGGGACTTGCAAGAAAAGCCCACAATGGCCAGAGCAGATTTAATTTTCTCTGGGAAATTAGCTTGTTCCTATTAAAATAAACAGCCCCACCCTCAGCACCACTTTCTGAAATTAAGAGGAAAACATTCCGTCAGTGCGTCCTGGAGTAACTCATACACTGAGTCACTCCCTCCACTGACTGTAGGAGGATTTCAAGGAGACTTCAGATGTCTAAAATGACACATACCACATATCTGAGGCATACCACTGGGGTTTCAAAGCCTGCTTTTGTGTGTGTTTCTCAGGGGACCCCTCATCCACCAACAGACCTTCTCAGGATGATCCTGTCAGCTTCCCCCACACTGCTCAGGATCATGGCACTCCAGGATAAAGCTACATCCCCAGGACAGCCTTTTCCCCCAGGCATCCCTCAAATACTTCTTCAGCTTTCAGCCTTGCACATGCAAGGCTACCTCACCTCTGAGATTGCCTCCCTGGGATTTAGGCAGCCAATACCCTCTAGTAAGTAGGTACTAAAATAGGTTGAGGAATAAATTGCTCTCATTTAACATTCACTCAAAAAAATATGGCTGCATTTATTATGCAGCATATTGTTTTATATACTGTTTTGTTATAATAAGTCATGTTTAAAATGTCATGACATTTAAATCAACAGCAGTAAGGAGGAAATGCTGAAAAAGAGCAAGATGATCAAAAAGGATTTGAAAACTCCCAGTGAAACATCATGGGCCAAACACCCTCATTATAGTAAAAATAAAGTCACAAAAGAGCTTAAAACTCAGCTATGAGAAACCCATTGTAGAGAAACCCACCCTGCCCCTCCAGGTGTCTATCACTGCAGCTGTGCCCAGGTCTGGGGCAGAGGAGTGGCTGCCACCACCAGCTGCAGCAAAGACTTCTTGGTGCTCTGCATCCCCTTGCAGGTTTAGCCTTTCTCTGTGCTGCCCTTTGCCACTGAACCACTGCAATACTCCTGAAAACTCTACTGCATACACCCTTAGAACTTGTTAATGCCATTTGTCTCAGTGAGGAGCTCGATTTCAATGTCTGTGCTAAGTCACATAAATGAACTTTCCATATAATAGAAAAGCCTACTTTAATGTGGCTTCATAGCCTTTGAGGAGACACAGAGCCTACCACAGCTACCACTGATGATCCACATGCATAAAGGCAGATTTTCACCAGACAGAGTTTGAATGTTAAAAAAGAAAATAGCATGGATCAAAGGAACTATTCCATTCCTGCAGATTCAGTGCCCTTCTTTTCCATCAGGTATGGACCCATATGCCAACATCCCTCACTGCTGCCTCCATGCTCCCTCATCCCCCTCCAAGGGAAAAAAACCAACAACAACTGCAACAACAAAACAGATGGTGATGCAACGAAACATTAAACCCGATCCCAATACCTGAGCTGTACCATGAATATTTCACTGAGGTAGGGGGTAGAACAGACAACAAAATGACCTTTCCTACCATCTTAAGCAATATCTAACCTTGTGATTGCTATAGACACACTGAAAACACATAGGAGAAAGACAAAGACTATTTAAAAGAAGCTGTGTATATTTTTACAAACTACAATCTCAATGTTCCCATTACAACCTGCCAATATGAATGACATTTACTTTTGCTCTGAGAAATGAAAGAAACTCTAAAAGACAGACTGCATTAAGAATCTATTGATATTTCACTGACCTAGTGGCATAAGAACCAAACTAGTTTTGTCAAGGGCAAATGCCCTAGTCTGTAAATTCATCTCTTAAAGTAGCAGCAGTAAAAGTTTTTTTTTAAAAAAAATCCAACTTAAATGTCTATAATACTCCTAAAACCCAGTGGAGGCTCACACTTCTTGGTGTTCTGATGGCAGTGGATGGCACCAGCCTCACAGATGGAAGCAGAATTGGAAATTTCACATGGTCAGTCACCTCTGCCAGTTTTTCCAGTCCACTATTATTTCTGTCAAATGTATGCAAGAATTTCTCATACAAGACATCACATGAGGTTTTGCCCAAATTGTTTTTTTCTATTTTACGAACTTCACAAAGATCTGTTACCCACAGCAATATATGCTCTTAGGTTCTGTTAGGGATGGATGGACACAGGAGGTGTAAGCTATGCAAGAGGCCCCTGCATTGCCTTCCCAGCATTAGTGGAAAGACAAGAGAACAGGAGGGAAGTGATGAACAGTTTGGTATTGTTCAAGCAGACTCCTTCATCCCTCAGATGAACCTCTGAACTCAAACACTAAGTCAAATGATAACAAAAAGTCACAGATAAGGGGCCAAATACAAGAGCCTTTATTTACTTTGCAAAACTCAGAATGGTATAACAGTAGCTTTCCAGGGGGTGGAGGGGCACAGACTGATTTCACTTTGCGGAGCAAAAATCTATTTTGTTCTGTTTCCAAGCTGTAGTGTTGGCCTTCTGTTCAAATTCTTTTTCTGAGGAATAAGACCACAGTTGTACCCACATAATGCCCACACAGAAGAACAAGGATGGTATAATAGCCTGGGAATATAATATTCTGCAATTAATATAAGTGAAGGGACTGTGAATTTGGGGAGAACTAATTTTAGCTGGGTACATGTTGCAGTTAATTAAGGCTGATAGCTTCTAGTAGTAGAAAGGTGGTTTTGAAGAAAATACATTGAAAATCTTATTAAACTGCCTAGGAAAAAAACAGTTGCCATTGCCAATGCTACAACCTCCCAGATATCCCATGTTTCCATATAGAAATCATGAACTGATAGCACTTGCATAACAATTATTATTTAATATGTAGTCTTCAGTATCATTGTTTATGGAAAGATTTAATATTAAAAATTTTGAGCACAGACAGAAAATACATTGAAAATCTTATTAAACTGCCTAGGAAAAAAACAGTTGCCATTGCCAATGCTACAACCTCCCAGATATCCCATGTTTCCATATAGAAATCATGAACTGATAGCACTTGCATAACAATTATTATTTAATATGTAGTCTTCAGTATCATTGTTTATGGAAAGATTTAATATTAAAAATTTTGAGCACAGACATTTTTATTCTGTAGTCTTCAGTATCATTGTTTATGGACAGATTTAATATTAAAACTTTTGAGCACAGACGTTTTAGAAATATTCATCTGAAAAAGTCACAGGAACTTTTTTTTGTTTGCAATATTTCTGCAAGTCCTGTTCCAGTGATGGTACCTTGGCAGATCACCACCTTCTCTTACCATAATCCAGAGGACATGCTTCAAAGCTACAGAAAATTCCACACTGCATGGATAGGGTGAGCACATGACTGTGGGGGATGGAGGGTAGGAAGGGGACAAAGACATGAAAAGCTACCCAAACATTCCCAATTTTCAGAGATAAAAAGTAATTTTGTTTGCTTTCAGTTCAATCAGTTTGTTCATGCCTAAGGATACAATGAGATCAATGGAAATGAAAGCAATTTCCAGCAGATGTGAATAAAACACGTGGCTCAGCTGAGCAGAGGTTGTGTGTTACTCCAGAAGTGCAGTCAAATACGTGTGGATTAAATGCTGGGAGAATGGATGGTGCATAGACTTGCTCCATCTCAATTTGCCAGACTAGGAATTTGCATGTTTCCTACTCCTTCTTCAGGAGTGCATCAGTTGCACAGTCACATATTTTGTGGAGGACTTGCAATGTAATTTTATTTATTTAGACACATTTTGAAGTCAGACCAGGGTCCCTTGCGATCAGAACTTCCACAGGTCTCCTTTTACATTTCTTTACTTTCTTTGGGTCTTTCTTCTTTAAACTATTCTTCAAGCAAAAGTCACAAAAAATATCATGTTCTCAGTCTGTTTCAGGATTTTCCTGGGCACATACTGAGGTGTACAAAGGCACACAGGCTCTCCTCATTCAATCTGACCCGTAAGCATTATTACATTTAATTGCAGAAGACACTGTCTTCACAGCTTTATTTCTCATATGACATCTTGTGAATTGCTTTTAAGAAAAGCTATTTACACAACTTCTATATATATGTAAACTAGTCCTCTAATGTCACATTCTTGTTTGCACATACCCTTGTATTCACGTCAGCTAGTCCTAATGCAAAAGCAAATGGCCCTTCATGTATTTCAGTTAGGAAACAGTAGATGGATTTTCATAAAACAAAAGTTTGACTGATACTATGCAAAATCTGTTCCACTAGAAAATTGGCATCTTGCCCATCATCTTCCACAAAGTTCAGTATCTTTGTCAGTGCTCATCTACTTGACTTCTTAATTGTCTGTGTTCACTGGCTGTATCAAATGGAGTTTTCTTTTTGCTTTTGCTCACTGCATATTACATCTTTTAATCGGTATATATAATTACTTACCACAATCTGCCATGCCAGATTTTCTAAGCATTAGTCTAATTAACTTAAGCTTGATAATTATGTTTCAGATATCATAACAGTACGCAGAGAACTTGCAGATTTTGCTGTTGGCTTAGCTGTTTCTGATAACATTTTTCTCCTATTCTTATTTTCAGTTTTTTCTTTTGCTTTTTCTCTTTCCATACAAGGTGGGAGCACAAGCAGAAAGAGGGACTGCTGTTCTCTTTAAATTACTTCAATGTTCTCCAAAAGCAAAAGCTGGCTGGTTTTAATAACAAGTCATCAAGTAAGTCAACACAAATGAGAGCAGATCCATAAAGCAAGGATTTCCTCTTGTTTTAGAAGAATAAAAGATAAATATGCCACTGAAAAACTTGAGCTTCCGATAGCGGAAATCGTAGAGGATTCGAGCACAGACCTACAGCACTTACTGGCCAATTATCAAAGTACTCAGACTTTGCACAGGTCTCCAGCCTGAGCCATTCTAATTACACATCTGTTGGCGACAGCCTGTCGCCAGGGAGGCAATAAATAAGTGATAACATGCATGGGACCTGGCACACATACCTTTCCAGCATGGAAAGATCATCCTTCACAAAGTGATGCAGGCCATCTGGGTAAATGAAATATGCAAGCCTGAGACCCCAGGTAAGAGTAAATAGATGCAGAGGGCACTTATGTAACAGTAATAAATAAAGGAAAAGGACAAAAAAATCTGCCACAGGCTATAGATTTGTATTTGGCTTTCTGATGTAAATCAGCATTTCTGTTCACTTCTGTCCAACACACTTTGGTATTCTGCTTTTATGGTGGACAATGTATCCTGCATGATTTGATTTGCCTTCCTCCTGGATGAGAGCATGGACATTGTGTCCCATCACATTGAATAGCCTCTGCCTGGTGGGAGATGGGTTGGAGCCAGGAAGACCAGATCTCCCCTCCCTGTTTCCAGAGACCAAGGATCTGTCTTGTTGACTGGAGTGCAACAAGCCACGTTCAGGTCCCAAAGGCACCTGGAGCACAATTTGGGTACTTGGGCTCTAACTCATGTTACACCTGTGCCAAGAACCTCTTTGTTAGAATTTTGGGTGCAGTGTTGCATAAGTGTTGTCAAGCCTATGCAGAGAACCACACTGAAGACTTGGCATTTACTCTAGGGTTATTGGTGAAGATATAATCAGCAATGAAACACTGAGAGGCTGCTCAACTGCTCCTGTGTTTTAACAGAGACTTCGTGGCTAGAGACTGGGACAGGCAGTTCTTGCTGACATTCCCTTCATTCAAGCCCTTATTTTCAGATGATTGAAGGGCTTGACAAAAAACCACTATCAGCAGTCAAGGAAATAATAAAGGTGTCCAGTATGTAAATAAGCATAACATAAATGTGAATATTGGTAATTAGCATTTGATTCAATCAGACTTAAAGTGTTAGACTACTGCAGCAATGATTCCTTATAGAAAATTATTTAACATTCCAATTATCCTTAATGAATTAACCTCAAAGTATGGCTGAGGTGCAACATCCTAAGAATCCCTTTGCTCATCTGCAGTCCACTTGCAACTAATTTCACTTCACAAGCCTACCTCAATTAACATTTTTCTGTATTTCACACATCAGTAACTGCAGCACTGAAATATGCACTCCTTTCCCAAATTTAATAGCTGAGATACTTTAATTTTTTTTGATTCTACAAATGAAGGAAAATCATTTCCTGTTACTATCTCAAACCAATTAAAATTCTTTTTCTATTGGCTTTGCATGTCTTCTCTCTCTCTCTCTATATATATATATGAACCAAAGAGTCCTACATTTTTCACATAATAATTACTTGGAATTGATCTGCTCTGTGGCACTCCAAAGACAAAGGGATTTACAATTAGCAAATTTTAAAGTTTGGTACACATTTTCCATTGCTATGGATTTAAATGCTTTTTGGTTGAAGGTTTTATATTAGGAAAGAAAACTCAATTGGTGCAAACTAAACCATTTGAATAAAAAAATATAGAAACAGTGAAGATTTATCAATAGGCCTAGAAGGAGAACATACTGCCTTTTTGGCCACTGTACAAGTACAATTACACAAATAGCTATTGTAAAATAAAGAAAACTTTTGCATAATACACCTTGTGCATTCCTTAGCACTGGCAGAAGGACAGATATCTCACTGCATGATCTCAAGGAGTTATCAAATGCCTCTAAGATAAGTTGAGACTGGTCAGTGTCTTCCCTATCTGCACTGCAGGGCAACTGCTGGACCTCATGGCTCTTTCCTTCTGCTTTCATTGGTTTTCCTTGTGAATTGTATAAAAAGACACAGTGTCATTTAATATCATTCCCACTTTATTGGGGAAACATGGCAAGGAAGCTCTTGCTTTGCACGACGGTTGCGGTAAAAGGAGCAGCATTCTTGAACAGATTATAAAACTGACGTTATTTTCCTTTACACTCCATGTTTGTAGCATTATTTTAGCATTAAGAAAAATGAACACACATGCAGATAACAGCATCCACGCAGCAATATGGCATAGCTGTTATTCTTCTTACAAGCATCCAATTTAATTTTATCATCAAATACCACACAGTACCAAATTCCCGTGTTCTAATCCATACTGATTTTAACCTCAGTGTAAAGCTAAGCATTTTGTACTGTGCATATCATCTAGAGCTCACTGTGAAGGAGAGCATTACCAGTAGAGAGACATGTGGGGATACAGTATATGAATCCTTCTCATATCAGGACTGTTAGATTTTCCTTCTCCAGCTGAAGCACCCACAGAATGCCACAGAGCTTCACTGCCATTCCTTCTCTGAGCTACTGACTACTGCTATAATGAAGTTATGCAGACAGGGACAGACATCACACAGCTTGCCCATATAGCCACATAAATAGAGTTGGTTCTGTATATTAATTTTTATAATAAATAGGGATATGCATGGCCTATTTGGTTACATGAGCAAATCCGTGCCCTGAAAGATGATGCTCTCATTAAGCAAAGCTGCAATCCCAAATCTTATCTAAAGTGCTGTTTACTTTGCTGGCAGAACAGCCAGTATGCTACAGAGCATATCTCTTTCACTATTGCCACTCAAATTGAGAGCACCCCATAATAAAATCTGAAATTTAAAAAAATATTAAATAAGCCAGTGAGGAGAACATAAATTAAAAATCAATAACTGCTTAATTTAGCTAACATTATAAACTAACGTTTTTAGATGGAATAAGTTTTTTCCTTATCACACCATTTCTCTCTGGTATTTCACCTACTCTCAGAGAATACTGAATATTGTAACATTTTACCCCTACCTGAATTTTTACCAGCCCTTGGTTTTTATCACATACAACACTTTGGAAAGTCTAAATAGTAGTTAAAAATAAACTCTCTGCTAACATCCTATTTCCACTACTTCCATTTATAGCCAATAACTCACTGCATTTATGCATGAATCTGTTCTTATGTCAAAACCTGTTTCAAGCTTGATTTTACTCATACTCTTTGTCAAATGTCACTGGGCTCCTGGAATGGCTCTGGTCCCCTCAGCCAAGGTGGGGAGAAATTCTTTGCATCAAGTGGGTGCTTTGATCCATGAGCAAGTGTCCAGGACCAAACCTTTGTGTGATGCTCCACCTGGGAGAATGCACCCTCCAGACTTCTTTCCACACTTCCTCATGACTTCAGTGCCCAGCCAGAGCCATCTGCTTCCAGGAAAGGACTGGCAGGACTATCAGCTGCCTTACAGCTGGAGTCATCCTGCAGAGTGACAATTCACTGCCTCCTATCAGAGCTTACTGGCACTGCTATCTCAACTGATACATTTCATATTTATTTATTTAAAGGTTTGCCCAGCAACCAGAAGATAGCCTTGAGAATATTAGGAAAGCTATAAATTCTGTGTTAGGGATTATTCCTGTGGCACAGATCAAGTCAAGGGTTTCCATCCTTTCAACTCATCTCTGGGGTTTTGGAGCATCAGTAAAAGCTGGGATAAATCTATTATTGCAAAAAAACCCCTAATTTTCCGGTTCACAACTAAAAAGCCTCCTGAAAATTAACATTGTGAAGCATCTCATGTTCATTCCTTAATAGAGGGAGAGGGGAAGGCTGAGAATAAGCTAAAGAAAGCAAAAGAGTCTGTGCCAGTTTGCTGCTTACCACGTGAAGACAGATCTTGTGCTGATTTTGGCACCAGTAGGAAAAGGCTATTATCTCCAGCTCATCTAATAAGATCCTAGGAAGGAAGGACATTCTCTCTAGATAACAAATTTGTCAGTAAATCAGCAGCTGATTCACATCATTCAGCAGTGCATTTAAGTTCTCTCTTAATGCTCAGCTATCTTTAAGAGCTGTTTGAAGTCACTTAAGCTGATCACTTGCTTAAATGCTAAACCAGGATTGCACTGGATACCAGTAGGCACATCTATAATTAAAAAAAACAACCTTCTGAGCCTAACAAGCATAGCTGGCTGTGTTAGTCATTGTCCACATTTGAGGGTAAGGACTCCTGCTTTAATTAAAGTGATTGAGGGAAGATGTCTGAATGCTCACACATTATGGCACCGAGCACAGCACAGAACAAGAAATTAAGTCATAGCGTGAGTCAGAAAACTGCATGTAGAGCTGGATTAAAACTCAGGAAAAGATATGAGAAATTAGATGAAATTGTTCCTGAAAAGGTTATTTGCTAATTCAAACCCAAACATTCTGACACATTTTAGAAAAACAACATTTCTTTCGTTCTCAGAGTCTCTTCTCTTGCATCTTCAGAAGCTTCTCCCATTATCACACTTCGCCACTGTCACGTTTCAGTTGTTGCTAATGAACACTTGACATTATTTATAAAACTATAGAAAATATGCATGGTGCTTAAGGGTTAAAGGAGACACAGCAAGGAAGGACCACATCCTGCAGTGTTTACTCATAAGCATTTAACTAGCATGTCCCTTGACCTGCAGTGATAATTGGGGTCTGCAGGTCTTCCATAATTGTGAGCTCAGCACAGGGAAACATGAGGTTTATCACAACAGTCTGGAAAACTCTAACAATCACTGTTGAGAGAAACAGCACAGAAAGAGAGGAGCCTGCATTAAACTAAACAACACAGCTGTGTGTGTAAACTCAGAATTGTGATTAACACAGGATAAATTAGTAGATCATAACTGGCACATCCACAATTACATTGAATTTGTGAAAAATAAGGTGAATAAGACCAGGTCTAAGATTTCCATCTCGGTTTGGAGCTTCAAAGTGGCAGTGTGACAACAAAAGGGGTGAAACAGTGGAAGTGAGGAGAGTGTTCCTGTCTGCTCCAGATACTCAGTGCCAGTCACAGCTACACTGAGGCCAGAATACTTGTCAAGATTATAACCTGCTGCTTTTGAAGGAGATCCACCACCATCCTGGCCATCCTTCCCTTCCTTTGTGTATTTTTCTACCTTCCATTATATTTTATTTTTATCTCACTTTCAGCTTCATCTGATGGCTGAGCAGATGCTGTGCAGCACCCAGAACAACTGAAGGAGGTATCTAATCCAACAATGGCAAGAGGACAACCATGAGAGAGTCTGGGATTTCCAACAGAGTAAGCAGGAACTGAGAACCACCAATTCCCAATCAAGTTATGGTGTCCACAGCATTGTTTCTTCTAACAGACTCGGTCAAAAGCATATTCAAATTAAAACCCATACACCATTTAACACTGATGTCAGAATGACACATGGAGCTAATTTGATGCATTTGTCTGGGAGAAAAGGTGTATTGCTTCCATTTCTATCTGCCAC
>NW_008650981.1:504907-506943 GCF_000695815.1 Acanthisitta chloris | reverse complement strand
CTGCATGCCTACAAAGTACCCAATATCCATAGGTCTTTTCTTTAAGGACACATTTTTAGTACAGACTGAATGAAAAAAAAAATGACACATTTGCGTATTTCCCCCAGCAAGCACTTCTGCATTAGCTCAGCCCTTGGCTGCCTTGGCAAGGAGTGAAATCATAATAGGGCTCATCACAGAGCTGAGATAAAGCAAACAAACCCCATCCTGCCAGGCAGCTGCTGCTGCTCACATCTGAGCTGCTGGTAACAGGAGACCAGGGCATGTCTTGCTGTTGGTTATTGTGCATTATCCAGGATAAGCCCTGGAGCCAGCATGGTAACTCTGGGTTTGCAGAGCTGTAATGGGGCTCTGACCTAATGTCACAATAGGCACAGGCAGCGAGTCAGGCCCCACTGGTGGCAGAATTTGACCCAGCCTGGGTCTGCTGCAGTCAGTGGAAAAACACCCATTGGCTTCACTGGAAGCTCATTCAGCATTTCAGTGCCAGCAGGGAAACAAAGCTCAAAAGGTCACACAGAGAAAACATAAAGGGGAAATTGTTCCCTGGCACAAGGAGCTGCTTCAATTTTTTTTTGTTCAAGCTGGTCTATCAGTTTGATTTTCAGCAGAGCACTGCATCTTACCATGCAGACTCCCTAACTAACTAGGCAGGAGCATGATCAGTTTTAAAGAAAATCATGAGTTTGTCTGCAGACAACTCAATATTTCATTGCATCGGGCCCTGTTCTCATACTATTTTTTATTGATCAGAATACCTCAGGCTATTAAGTTTATTAATTAAATGATAATTTTTTTTCCTGGTGAGTATACAAGGAGATAAATGTCTTACAAATAAACTCAGAGCTTGCAGGCTGAGTCATGTGGTGATTTAGAAGACATTTATCTTTTTCTCTCCCCCTCAGCAAAAAGTAATCATTGCCACAATACTCTGCAAGTCTAATGTGGCTGTGAAATGTGCAACATAAAGAGATATTTTTCATTTCCAGCACAATTATACCAAGCTTTTATGTTATACTAATTTGTAATTGCAATGCTAACAAGAGGATATGGATAACTGCTAATCCATTTAAGCACAAACTGCCACCCTTGTGAAGTAGAGGTTATCTGACCCCATCAGCTGAACCCAACCTCTGCAGAGCCTGAATTTAGATTCAAATGACTCTGTTCTTCCAAACCATACCAGTTTGCACATTAATTTTCACTGCTGTTGTGAGCCAGGCCTGGGGTTGACAGGTGATGCTTTAAAGCTGAGACACAGGATCTCCCTGAAGAACTTTCCCCCAGTGCTGTTGTTCCCTGGCTGAACCACTGGAGAGCACTTTGAAGGGGAACAAGTGTCTTTTACCCCACCACCCACCTCATAGCAAGCAGAGAAGTTGATCTGGTGCCTGCTAAGCATTGAAGGAAAATATCACAGTTCTTTTATCAAAGCCCCAAACAAATTGTGGCTGCCAACTGACACCGAGTCCAAGGGTCAAGTAGGAGCAGAAACTCAGAAAGCCAAAGCAAGTGAGAGCAGAAAAAATGCACCTTAACTTTTATGCTTTTTGTTCTAAAAATTGAAGCATTTTGTTTATTCTAGAAGAATGTTATGATATTCTTAGAAAGTGAGGTGTGTTGTGCAGCACAGAATGGGACAGAGCATAGAATGGTGAACTCTTGGGGATAAACCAGACTCCAGTCTGGATTTTTTTTCCCTGATATCATTTTGCCCAAGACAAGACAGACTAAAAATTATTCAAGATTTGGCCCATACATTTAAATATAAAATACCAAATATTAGTTTATTTTCTTTAGCATTTACTAATCTCTTACAAATCACAGCATTTCCCATTGATGTTGTTGACAGCTTTGGGCAGGCTGAACTAGTTTGGTCTAAGATAGGCTGATCTGCAATGTCTCATTCAAAACCAACACAGCAAGAACCACATACTCCTATGTTTGTAGTGTTTCTCTACAGTTTGAAATGGGAAAAGGGGCTTAACAGAGAGAGGTAATGGCAGTAAAGGCAGTGCTCTCAGAAGCATATTGTA
>NW_008650981.1:469750-504890 GCF_000695815.1 Acanthisitta chloris | reverse complement strand
GAAAGACCTCTAATTTTTCATCTTCTTTCTGTAAGCAAGAAGCTGTCAGAGTACCAGCCCACAGGTGGCTAAGGTACATCTGCAATTCCTTGGGGAACTGTGAATGTTGTTCCTATAACACTAAGCTCAAGAGACCTTACTGACATTTTCCAGCTAGAAAGTAGGGCATGGTGTTAGCATCATGCACATGTACACCACATACGAGTTCTTTGGCCTTAAGCACAGAGACCACACTCTCCACAAACCCACAGCCATCACACAGGTCAGACTGCTCCATGCACTCCAAACCAGGCTGCTTCCATCAAAGCAGCTCAGGGGCATCTCTGCAACATCCCATCCTGCTCTCCAGAGCTGTTTACTTACTGTTCCAAGTCAACATCTGATACAGATTAAAAGAACCATAAAGTGTTTCAAGAAATCAAGACCATGCATGTCCTGTGACAGCTTCACTGAGAAGCAGTGATGCTGCACTGAGTGCTAGTTTGTCAACCTTTGCTACTTACACAATTCACAGCCAATTTAATTAAAAATATAACAGATCTGAAAGCTGCTAAAATGCTTGCAATGACAATCAGTCATTTGATAATGGTATGAAAGAGCCATTAGAAGTGAACTGTAAGCAAACTTTTTCAAGATTGAATAACAAGGGCATTACAGTTCTAGCCATTAATGTCATGGTTTTAAAAAAATTAGCTGTCTTGCCCTAAAACTAAGCATTTTTATCTCACACACACATTTACAATCAAAATATGCTTATAAAAGGTACAGTAAATTTCATGGTTATGAGCTGCACATTTTGCATTCCCAACACTAAAACAGTCTCTGCTGACTCACTTCATCGTTTAGTTGATTTAATACAAAAGTTCTTTCCTCCCCTTTTCTGCTTGTTGCTAAGATGAATACTCTATATTCATTAGCAATCTAATACAATGGCAAATGTAATATTGCTGCACAGATGAACTCTTTTTATCACCAACACTCTCATGTTTAAATTATTTCCTTTAAATAGTTGTCTCTTGTTATTGTAGTTCAGCTCATGAAGGAAGCTCTGACAGCAACAGCTTGGACAAAGGATGTGAAATTAAATAAGTGAAAAAAATCCCGGAATCACTGGATACTGGTTACATCATTAAAATAGTCATGTTTAGCCATACCTAGAGGCCTTTGGCATTGCCACTGTGGGATAGTTCTGGGAAGAATGTCAGTAGGATTCTCTGAGCACAAAGCATGCTCAACTGTTTTTGTCACCTGAACACTTAAATACTGATTGACTCAACTTTGGGGCATGGATTGGTCCCAGAAAACCTGCTCAGCCCTGCAGATCCCCCTGCTAGCAAAATGTGCTCACTAGATCAAAGTCAAGCATTCCCAAGTTGTGCAATCCTGCAAGTGTTGGAAGACCTCTGAGCTTTCAGAGGTTTGAAGAGGTAGAAACTTTCAGCCCCAGGAATGTACAACTGGGAGGTCAGAACAGTATTAGTAGTGTCATTTGACTGATGAGATTTCTGAAAATCAAATTATGTATTTAATTCTCACTTGAACAAACAAAGCCACAGGTATTTGTTTTATGAGCTACATTTCTCAAATCTGTCTTCTAACTTGAGGACTTCAGATTACCTGCAAAGGGAGGCAAGCAGCTTCGGATCAGAGCAGCTCAGGTGTTGTGCCCACAGCAAACTGCCAGCACACAAATGCAGATGTAAAAGGAAGTCTGTGCTCCTGTGAGCCAGGACAGTCACATGCAGAGCTCCCCTGGCAGGAGCTTAAATGTTCCAAATTGTCAAAAACATGAACCAAAGGAAGAAAGAAGAAAATAGTGACTTCCTTTGATCCCACAGCTCCAAGAGCAGAGATTTTTACCACTACTGTATTACATACAATATATACACACAAACACATATATTAGTACATATTATATATATGAAAAACCAAAGTTAACAAACCTTGTGCTTGACTCCTATTCACAAAGATCCCAAGCTCTGTTTTGAAATTAATTATATACATCTTACCACAGAATATTGTTTCTGTTTAAAACTAGCCCAAATGATTTGCTTTATTGAAGTAGTGCAAAGTTAGAATACTTATATGTATAGCAGCAGATGCTGCTGCCTCTCTTACAATACAATAAAACTTCGTAACATATACTGTCTTTCATACCAACTGCATTTCCAGATGGACAGCATTAAATACAAGGAAGAAATGGATCCAGGCAATGCACAGTAGATGTGTTATTGTGATACAGTGATGCAAAGTGATATAAAGACACTGTATGGTGAATAAATTAAGGCATCTAGCAACAAGGCCAATAAAAGTGAGGAAAAATATTGAGGCATATGCAGATGAGAAAATCTACTTATAAGAAAAAAAGACAAAAGTTGAAGAGACAGAGAGTTGATGAGGCAGAAAGATACACAGAGGCTGCTCCAGATGGTAGAAACAACAGCAAAGGTTCCTAAAGTAGAGTGGCAAGATTGTGTACAAAGGAGCACAGGGTTGCAGAGTCTGCAAAAAAACAAAGAAAGAAAGAGCTGCATGCATTGCTGAGAGGTGGTACTGCTTTTGAAAATAAGGAGGGACCCTGAAAAGACTGAAGATTTTGTTCTCAGCATGGTCATATTGTTTAAAGGACATACAAAGGCACCTGAGACTATGGCTGTGAAAGAGTCCTTTAGGTCTGGTGCTTGAGGAGCCTGTCAGGGCAATTTGCAGACACAAGGGTTTGAAGGGAACATATTATCATGTAGTGTGCTAACCACTGATTAATAACTGGGACAGACATACATCTACATGAACCACACAGCAAGTACACATGCACACAAGGAATCACTTATCTACATCACAAACACTGTATCAAAGGCTTGCCCAAATATACAGCTCCACAGCACATACGAGCAATATGCTACTCCATGGATGTTAGATTCTTCTCATGGGCTCCACATATTTTACATACAGTGTAGAGAAGTCAGTCCCTAAAAATACACTGCTACCTGAGTAGTTTTTAGCACAGATGGAAATGATGCACTAGTATCACCATATTGTTTTATATTTTGAAAAGCCAAACATGACTGTGCTATGCTATGCTGTTTTAAAAATATTAATAAACAAACATTAAACAATCTCAAATTTAGCTCTTAGGCCTGAAGCTATGATACAAGAGTGGCAAAGTGGCATAGATGTGTTGACCAGAAATTACTCAGCTCTAACTAAGTGGCAATAGTGCTACTTGAAATCACCAAGCATACGTATTTGTGGATCCCTTTCACTCTCAAGTTGTCAGTGTGAGAACAGTGCTGAAAATAAACATCCCTCTGTCGACCTCCACTAACAAGGCTCCACAACCTTTAGACTTTCAGGCTAGCAAGGTCTAGTGCTCACACATAGCTTGCACACTGGCATTTGCAAGCAGAGAATGACAGCAGTGACACATTTAAACTTTATTCTTTTCCATATCCAGCTTTATTTCCTTGCCCATCATCTGCAGTCTCTGCCAGCCCATTCCCAAGAAGATCCTGGTATATCAAAACACGATTTAGCTACAGTGCTTGCACATATAGTCTTGCTCACCTCAGAACACCTGAATGTATAAATGCTGTGCTTAACATTCATCAGACAGATCCAATAAAGCTGTAAATGAAAAGAAATTGAAGGGACTATGTGCCCAGGAATAAAGCTAAATTAAGCAGCAAGTGTTTAAGAGATCAAGACCTAAACCACTAGCTCCTACAACATGGAATCAGTCACTCTGGCACATCTGGGCATTCAGTGGCCAGAAATGAGCTTGATACTTATGCAGAAACCTAGTAAATAACCTACAGGTAATTTAAAAGCCCTCAAGAGGGCACTCAGGAAAAGCCCAAGTCACTTACTGAATTACTGGTGGGACTCTGTACAGTGGCTAAACATTCATCTCTCTGGTGTCAGCTATGGAAGGAGTAAATGTAAGCTATCCAGTGTACCCAAAAAAAACAGCATGCAAAGAATTGGTAGCAATATAGTCACTTTTCTGCCTGCCTCTTTCTAGCTTTTGAACTCAGTCATTTAATTTTAACAACTTATGCTCTAGATATCTTGGCATTATCACCTATGGGTAGCCAACTCAGATAAGCAAGTAAATAACTCCTAAGCATGTTAGGTCAGATGTTCTTTTACGCTTGGATTTGAGGATGATGGGTCATTACAAAGAGCTTGCATTGCACAAATGCTCTATGATGTGCTACTGGCTCATACTCCTATAAACATGACAGTCCAGAATACAAAATGCAATATGAATGGATGCACCGAAAACCAACAAATCAAACATAAATAATCGGTCTTCAGGTTGAAGAGAAGACAGTGCTGCTTTATATGAAATAACCCTTGGGAAAAAGTTATGTTGTTAATCTATAACCTGACTTGGCATTTAAATAGTCTCCACTTAACTATTAACACTCAGACGTCATTGATTCGTTTTCCTTTTACTTATCAAGTAAAATTCTCATTAGTAGACCACTGGATTGACTACTTAACAGCACAGTGCTTTAAAGAGCATGCAAATGTCATGCATGTCCAATGGCTGTGCAATATAAATACAGAACAACCCTCTGACCAGAAGAATTGTATGTTTTCATAATGAATTTAGGATACTGTCAGTCATGATCCTTTGCTTGGAACATCATGCTGAGACGCCAGCTGAGATCCCCAGCCTGAGCAGGAGCTTGGGCTGTCAGAGCAGACCAGATCTGAACTCTCTGAAAAGGATTAGGACTTCCTCAGAGTCATGGGCATGAATGCAATGAGGCTCCTTATGAAAGCAGAGCAACCTCCTTTCAATACTGCAGAAGAAAACAATGTCTATCAGATATAGAAGCAAGATGCAAACAACCATGCCTAAGTGCATGCATAATTTGGCAAAAAGAAATCATCCACCACAAGTAATCCACTGTAGGTAACCTAGCTGCATTTATTCAATCTGATTGAGCAGAAAAAGCATTATTAAAAGAATTAACACATCCCGTCCTGAGATTTATTTGCATGGAACCAAGTTGTGGGTGAGATCATGTAAGAATTGATTTTTCTGCCTTACATAAAAAATAATGCTATGGAGAGACGAAAAATCATTATCTGAGGTGTCCAGAAAGTCTTAAGCAAAACTAAATCACAGCTGAAATTCACCCAGTGCATGTATATATGTTTTCAAGGGGTGGTAAAAGTTGTTGCAATGGATAAATTACTAAATACTTTTTTGAAACTTTATTTTCAAAGTATAACACATTTTGAAGACACTGGGACTAACATTAATTCATTTACTAACTAGGTCAATAAAAATTGCTGTAGCCAAGAGCTCTATTAAAAGTCCATAATGTTATCTTAATGGAGGAAAACTAATAGAGTCCTTTTGGAAGTTTTCCATAAAATTAATATTGTAGAATTTCAGTGGATGTCTTAAATAGTTTAAATAGACATTTTTATTAACAGACCTAATAATAGAATTAAAATAATTTAAAATCATTACTTTCTCTAAAAGGAAGTATTTACATTCCAAGCATCTTAATGGAATTTATTCTTGAAAGAATTTAGAAACAATGCACATTATTCAAGATTCTGAAGTGGGAATTGGCTATTTGGCATTCACACACAGAAGATCTGCCAATTTGCAACTACTGTAGCACTTATTGGGAGCCTTTCTGTCTAAACCACTTTGCATGGCAGACATCCAGAACCTCGACCTGCAACACAATCCACCTCCTTGTCAAGAGCCCTACTTGTTGGGAAGCATTAAACTCACCCAGCAACCAAGCAACAACAAATTAAAGAAAAAAATAAAAATAGAAATCTGGGTGATCCACAAGGCAAATAATTAAGAAAGGTTTTGTATCAGTTATTTGCTCATACCTTGTTTCCCTGAGCTTTTCACCACTTACAGTTATCCTTTTGGTTTATCCCAATTTATCCTGTATTTCTTATTCTCTGGCTACCTGCTTACTGATGGTCTATGCACGTTTTCAGCTGAATGAAATCTTTATATTTTGATTGTTCTTACTACTTGCTTAAAGGGTTAAAAAGTCAACCAGGCAATGCAGATGAGCTGCATGAGCCTTAGAGGGCTGTTGCAGTTTAAGATGCAGTACCCAAGGTGCTGCAAATGGCACATCCTGCAAAACCAAGCCCAGCACTGGAGGCAGGTTTTTGGCAAAGGGATGGTGCAGGAAGTGCTGTGCACCTTGCACACAGCTGGAGGAGACACAGACTCTGGGGCAAAGTTGACCTGGTCACCATCCTTAACTCCTGTTGGAGGGCAGAAAGCAAGTTATGATAGAGTTACTTTGGGCAAAAGCAGCCATGGAGCTTATGTCTGGAACTAAAAGCCCACAGAAACACAGACAAATTTTGCTTTGAGCTCACACAGGTATTTCTCATGGAGTCATGGAGGAAAGGGAAGCCCTGACCTGACAGAAGGGTATTGAAGTAAGTTTACCTTCCTATTGAACTCAGTAGGCTTCCAGTTCTGTTCCTAAATGGACAAACTCATGAATTTCTGATGAAACCAGTATATTTAATATCCAAATTCTGTACATGGGCAATTGAAGTTAATGCTGTTGGAGTTCTATTCACCTACGAACATTATCAGTGGTCTTAGGTTAGAAAAGTCCATTTTCTTGACATGCCAGAGTTGACTATAAAAGGCATTACCAGCACTTGTTTTGGACACCAGGTGACACATGCACATTCCTTCCAAAGTGACCAAAATTTCATGTCACACTCACACCTTCCTCACCCTTCCCATCACACAGGGGCAAGGGGAAGGTCACCATGAGAGCACTGGCTGTGGAAACACAGCCTGCATGAGACCCAGCACAGCTTCCAGGCTGGGCACCTTCATTAGAAGCTTTAACCAAGAGCTGATCTCCTTTGTGTAAGCCATGTCATCTGAACACTGACTTACTGCAATGAAAACAGTAGATTGCGCAAAAGTTATTTGTCATTCTGCAATCAATAGAGATAACCAATTTTTGCTCTTTGTTATCAAGGTTAGGTTGGAATAGATATGGGTAGAGGTAGAATATGACATTGCAATTACTGCCAACACTGGAACAATTTCCCCCCCTGCCCCAAAATGGCTTGTCAGAGTTAAAGCCCTTCCACAGAAATTGGCAGCATTGTGACATTCAGAGAACAGACCAAAGCACTGAAACTATTTCAACCATTACCTTACCAGACACATTAAAGGACCAGATCCAAAGGCCATAAAAGTTCCAGGAAACTTTTTGTAGTCTATAATGAGGTTTGTATCAG
Organism: Acanthisitta chloris; assembly: GCF_000695815.1. Lineage (NCBI taxonomy): Eukaryota > Metazoa > Chordata > Aves > Passeriformes > Acanthisittidae > Acanthisitta > Acanthisitta chloris. The sequence continues at coordinate 497,618 of NW_008650981.1, read as the reverse complement.
GCTCCAGGTCCCAATCAGCCATCCCTAGTTTTGGTATTCATGTTTGCTAAAATTACAAAATGTCCTTTCATTCCAGAGAATCTTATCAGAAAATTGATCTCTTTATATATAGAGTCTTCAGCCAAGGTAAAGTCCTTTCAGGAGTTTTATGGTTTCCTATCATTCTTTTCAAAACCCTCTGGAAACTGGAAAATATGCTGATACTGTTTCTATGTTACAAAGAATGGTTAAATAAAAGAAAAATATAGTTCTCAAGTGTTTGCAAATATCCAGCCTTTTCTAATTTCTTTGGCAAAAATGGCAAAGGTTAATAGCAAACAGGCAAAAATATAATTCAGAATGAATTCAGAATGACACAATTATTTACAGAAGCACCTATCTGAACATTATCTCATTTTCTTATTTATAAGACCTACAACTGTGCTCTCTCTATGTATTTAAATTAAATTATCTAATGCAAATGTTATATATGAAAATCTCAGCAAGACACGGTATCGTATCAACACACCTTATTCCACGTAAAAGCAGATTGCTAGTTCTGAGATTGTAAACGTGTCAGAAGATAATTTTATTGCCTTGCAGGTAGCAGAACACTCAATGTTCTTGTTCCCAAATGGTGATTGAGTGCTAGCTTTTAATATTGTCTAATGATCACAAACATGTGGAGTCTTGTGTTAACATCTGGTTTATGGGTAAAGTCGCACACAGAAACTACTCACAAAACAAATAACCCCCTGCCCTCCATAAGCTAGAATTAATAGAACCAGCACATGCTCCATTATTACTGAAGAAGTAGTAGCAGAGCTTGCTGCAAACATTTATAGGTATGGTTTATGTCGTGCAACTAACTGAACAAATCACTTTGTTCAAAAAAATTCTTAGAATTCGCAAGCTCTAAGGAGCAGAAAACAGTTTGTCAGGAACATTGGAGGAAGAAACAACCACAGAACCAAATCTCATAATTCTAAGCATGACAAAGCTTTCACTGCAGACAAGGAGAGCTTTGCCTAAGGGCAGCCTAAGTCAGTAACGTGATGCCCAGGTAAGCTCAAGAACTCCTGAAGGTAAAAATAAAAACACCGTGTCAGTTACTCCATCCTTATGGCTCATTGTTTCAGCAATGAGCATCACATAAGTTAAGCCTCAAGAACTATTAGACAACACCTTACTTACTTACCCTTAAATTCTATGGTCACAGCTACAATTTTACTTAGATCTCCTTCAACAAGTCTGTATTAAACAGGCTTCACTGTGGACTTTCCAACCATTTCACATTTATTCGAGTGTCTCAGAAATTGCGCTACCATACTTTTTTTTCCCTAATCTGTTTTATTTTGCTTTATACTAATTTTTTTTTTGTTGGGCTGGACTTTTCCCTAGATTGCTAGATCTTTCCAGATTTGTGTTCGCACACTGGTTTGACTTCCACAGAAGTCACTGCTTGCAAGGCAGAGCAGTAGCTCATTTGAGGCTCAGACTGCATGAAAACAAGTCCCCCAGACCTCCAGCATATCCTTTCAAATACCTCAGGCCAACCTGCACCTCTTGATGGGCTGTTCTGGAAGGGCTGGAAAATCTCTCAGCCCTGGGGGAACAGAAACTGCTGCACTGCAGAGATGCAGAGGATGTAGAGCAATTTATTGTAATTGTCTAATATCATCATGGCCATTTTGCAGGCACTTAGAGGGAACAGTCTTGTGTTCAGACTGCAAATCTACTGCTCCCTAGCACTGTGGTACAGAAAATGAAATCCTCTGAGCAGAGGACATGCACAAGGCCTGGTCATTATACACACCCCATATGCACCAAAGATCTCAACTCAGGAACACTCCTGCACTTGGGCCACAAGGGCATTATATGGACCCACCAAAGCAACAAGTTTAAGTATAGCACTGCAGACTTGGCTAAGCACTGTAGAAAGCTACAGGCTCTCCCAGTCCTCAAAGCATCTCTTTCAGATAAGTTTCAGAAGTAAAACAAAGTGAGACTAACGCTATGAATAATACAGAGAACAATCTTCAGCATCACTGAAACTGTCACAAGTCTACCTCTTTACCAGGAAGAGTAGGGCACGACTGCTCTTCCACCTCAGCAGCAAACAGCCCTTACTGCACACTGTTTTCAAGCTCCCAAAATTCCATAGCTGGGATTTGGATGAAACTCAGCATCTCTGTCCTCTAGACCCTAACATATGCATATATTCCTTTCACACTCTCACCCCTGCAATTAATTGAAGAGACATATATTTTAGCAAACTGGTTAATTGAACACAGCTAAGCTGCAAAATTTAAGAAATTTGCCACATTTATATACATAGTAATGAGATCAATTACTTTCAGCTCATGTAGACATATTGAGAACTAATGAGGTACTTAAAACGTGTATGGAGAAAGTCTACTTTCTATTTCCATGCTGTAACTTAGAGCTTGTTAGGGATTTAGCTCTTTATCAGTTTGAGCTATGGCACTTACATTGATAGAAGGCCTGTTAGCTGTGGCTCCCGACTGCATTAAAAACTCCTTTAATACAGTTTTGTAGTGGCATACATCTCATTACAGTGCAAAAATGGGCAAACACTGAAGACCACGTTGTTGGAAAATACTTTGTCTGCGAACACAGCAAGCAGAAAGCTTATCCTTTGAAGGATAACATCCACCTCACTCATAATTTAGATAAGTAATCCAGAGACCCTTATAATAAGAAAACCTTTATCATTTTTTAACATCTATTAAAAAAGACCTGCAAAGGTAAAGTGCCAAATTCTAGAACTGTTATCTTCACGGGTCACTTTTAACAACAACCCAATACAAAACACAGTGGTAATTTATTTCTTCAGAGAAATTGCACTGAGAGAACATCTACAACACAGTACACTTCATACACTGAGCTCTAGGTTATTACCTGGGAAGCCAATTTTCAGGCAGTGGTTTCAACATCTGAGCACAGCCTTGGATACAGCTCCAGGCACATCCGAAGTTTCTCATTAAGTTAGACATGCAATGAAAATGTCGGAAGTTGTTTAAGGGTGAGGAGAAAATGGATACAGGTATTGTAAAGGTACAAGAAAGAACAGAAAGAAGCAGAGAAACCTTTGACTCCGGCATGGAGAGTTACAGGTGAAGTTGGCCCAAGAGAGTCTCAGCACAGAGCAGGTCCCTGTGGCCGAACTCTGCACAAGCATGCTGACCAACACACAGCAAAGCTTCACATCTTGCTACCTAGCAGACAACACCAGCTTCTCTTTAACTGTAGTTCTGACCATGTTTTCTGCTTATCAGACCCTCTAGGCATTTCCTTTCCCTGGCTCAAATCTTAAATGACATCTTAAGTATGCAACAGCCTTCAGCCATCAGGCCAGGTCAGTACAATACCTTTCCCTGAGGGGCAGGGATTCATCCATGGAGGGAATACTACCGCATACGTGTCTCAGTTTGACTCCCTGGGGTCATTCAAGTTATCAGGGACATCTCTGGGGCAAGACCGTGAGCTTCTGGGTTCCAAGATGCACAAAATACCTTGCTGCAGCTCTAACAATATAAAACCTTCTTTTCCCTCCTTCAGTTAAAATGTTTCCACAAGTTAATTTTACTCCTGCATTTGCTGTTTTCTTTCAAAAGACCCGTTTACAATGTGGCAACAACCACCAGGACACCATCCATTGGAATGCCAACTCAATCCTGGATGTGAGTCTTAGGGCAGGAGCCACAGGAACCACCTGCACTTGGAGCAGAGACTTTCAGATCTGACCTTCAGCTGCTAAGGGGAGGGAAGGAGAGAAATCACTTACCCAGCCATGACTGAGTGAAACAATGCCCAGACAGCAGGAGAGCAGCAGCAAAACCTGAAGCTGCTGAAGGAGGAGTTAAACAGCTGCCTCGGGACTAAGCTGTGATCCTGCTGGGTTCACCTGCCTCCAGCACACACCTGATCACCCAGCCTGAGTGAAAACATTACCCCACAGTACCCAGCTCTGTTGCTATGAGACAGCAAAGCAGCTTATTCCTGATTCACTCCAGCTATGGGTGCATCCCAGAGCTGATGCTCCCCAGCTGTGCTGTAACTGCCTTTGGGTTTCATCACTAACCTGGAAGAGGAACAACCTCTGCCCTTAACTATCAGCCCAAATCAGCTCTGTGGGATATTGTGGGCTGAGAGCTGGGCATCAGGGCTCTCAATTTACAGCTAGAATTGGGAGCAGGTATGTGGGTCCACCAGCTCCTCCTCCCCCCAGGAGGTGGCAACCTGCAGAAACGGAAGAAGGAGACAGCTCTGGGCTATGCCTGGCTGTGGTTTTCCTTACACTCAGTATGCATGTGCTCATGTGCAGTATGTTCAGCCTGAATATACTGCTTTCTGTAGCACTGATCATACATTTGCTTGTCATAACAGTGCCTATAAGTAAATACAGAGAAATAAATAAGAATACTTAGCACTTTAAGCCCATTAAAGCATTGGCAAAATTTCATATGAGATGGTCTTTAAAGCTTGATGTATGGCAATAAAATTAGTTCAGAAAGAGACAGCTGCATAAAAACAATGTATGCCTTCACATAAAACTGTGAAAAATATTTTGACTGGCACAGATTTTAAGGTAGGCTTATTTATTGGAGCTCTGCTTCAGTAATTTACAAAATACAGAACGTGAACAAGAGACACGTCAGATGCTCACGCAGGGGCAGTCCAAGGAGCACTCCCTGCAGCTGATGAGCTGAAATCACATGAGGCTGATATCAAAGAGTCATACCCAATGTTGGGAAATGATCACACTTTACAGAAACTGAGAGCTAATGAAGTAAAATTAAAAATAAGAAGGGTAGTGGGCTGAGGAGATTATCTAAAAATATAATATGAAAGGAATATCTGATAATTAAAGAGTAAATTATTTTTTACAAAATCTAGAAGCATCAAGTTTGAATTAAAACTAATAGATATTTTTATAATTCTGCTTCTGGACTGCATGTGTCAGGAAAAAAAAATCCAATCTGTGTCTTTGATCCAGTTAGCAGTAATAGAAAACATTTTCCCAGGGAGATGCAAAAGAAAAACAGATTCATGAGAGCCTCCACTTCTTATTTATAGCTTTATGCAATTTTTATCTCATATCTTTCTTCCTGTTCTTTAATTGCAAAGCAAAATTTATACCTAAGAGCAGCAGTGCAATGAGAGATGGTGCCTGTAGATTGGATTTGAGTCTCTAAAGTGAACTGAGTCACATGAATGATGCAGTGTTCTAGTTTTGGTGTGCTCTTTGCTATCTGTTAATGATACTGTGAGACAAAGGCACAGGACCAGCAGCAGTAGGCTGAGATAACTCTTTCTGCCCTGTTTTAAATTGGAGACTATTGCGACTCAATTCACACAGGCCAAAGAAAAATAGAACATCTTACTCTCTGAAAATTGTAAAATGAGACACAAAATTCATATTTTTACACAAGTATTAAAGGTTTATTTCTTTTGACAAGACCTTGGGCTTAAGAAAATAGATTGCTTTACCTTCTCATATCAGATAAAAAGTTTCAAATAATCACTGACAATTTGTACTGGTTCTCCATTTATGCCTGGACTACCACTGAGCCTGTCTTGCATGAGAAAGGTTCTATTCATGTATTCCCTTAGCTGTCATATAATGAATTCTCATTACCAGTTGAAGCCTGTGCAGTCACATTAAAGTCCATTTATGTTCAGATATGTACACACGCGTTAATTCAGATTATATTCCTCTAATTGCACAAATTAATTGCTCTCTGATGAATTTTACAACACCTCATTTCTAAGGGTTTCTCCTGAAAGTACACTGAAAAGGTCAACACCACGATCAAACGCTACCCTGTTCAACATGCTTTGAAGATTATAATTATATCTAATTAGAAGGTTTTGCAATTAGCACATATTGTAAGTTTTACATTCTACGAATTAATAAGATCCTTTTGTATTTATTTACCCTGCCAAACATGTGTGCACATACGACCCAACTGCTGTTGTTAATGGACTGTTTCAGCTCAGTAAGGACAATGGGATGTCACTGATATTTCTCTCAGGCAAAGATCTCCTTCTGCTTGAAAGTTTACCCCCAGTGTCTGCAGCCTGACCAGGACTCTTGGGACAGAAAAGAATACAAATGAGCTGATACTTCATGTCACAGATATTAGTGGTACTCTATGCCTGTGTGCAATTTTTTTTCATGAAAAATACTAATGTGAGGAGAAACTATCAAGGTATCAGGTACTCTGTGGTGACCACTGTATATAGCCACTAAACATAGGACAGGCACGAAACCAAGGCATTTCTGAATCTGCCAGAAGGAACATTTTTCTTATTCAGAAGGGTACAGATAACAGATTAGTATTCCAGGTATTGGTTGATTTTCAGCTCTTCTCGGAAAGCTACACATGCACTTGTACCCCAGAGAGCAATATAAGAGCAAGACTGTCAAACTTCATCTTTGCTGCAGACTAATTACAAAACCTAGGAGCCTAGTTTGCAAAACTGGGCTTCCTTTGCTGCCTATCCATGCTATTTTATGTATCTAAAAGTATGGGGGTTATTTTATTACAGTAAGAGATACACTCAGTTTCTGGGTCTCTTTGAAACAGCAGAACAAGACAGAGCCAGCAGCACCAGCAGGAGGAAAAGCTGCCAATGTGCTAAGCTTTCCTCAAATTAATTACCTGCTGAAATCACAATAACAATTAGTTTGTTGATTTGAATTTTACCCACAGTACAAACATAAAAAGAAGAATAGATTAGAAAAGCAAAAAGCAATAATGGTGAAATCGAGGTTGAGCTGTCATCTCTTGAGACAGGATCTCTCTCTAACACTCCAACACAAACACACATGGCTCTGATTGAAAGCCCATTGCTCTCAGGAAGATTTGATTACTTTCCAAACACAAGAAGGAAGCATCATTCCTCAAAAACCTGTCTTCTAGAGCATACCTGGGGCTTTCACATCACCATTCATTTAGGGTAGCAACTCACAATAACATAGCCTGTCCCATGGCAACTTCATATCAAACTTCATTTAGAGAGTGGCTCATCTGTAAGTCTGTCTGCTGCCTGAGTATGCCCCAAATTGCCCAGAGAGCTAATGACTAGTTTAATGAACAGATTTTAATATTCCTGAGCTGCCACCACATTGACCTTTTCACTGGATTGGATTCACATGTAGCCTACAGAGCCATTTGTGTATCTACTTGTACATCCTCAGGCATGTTCTGTGCTGATTTGCTCACTTGTCTTGGATGTAGTATCTCTTTGGAAAACAAAGACCTAATTACAAATATAAATAACAATAAAAAGCCTTTTATCTCTCAAGGCAAATTTTCTTTGAACCTACATACATTTAGCATATATGTGGCTTCCATATCTCAGCTTGAAGAATTACAAATGTATTACTGAGTGCTGGCAAAACTCTTCAGATTTTATATTCCTTTACATCCAACAGAATGAAATCTCCTTTTGTGGGATCTATCTTCCTCCATCAGTGATGTCAATATAACAATCTCTCACCATCACAGGAAAGATGAGTCAGGTATCTCGTTAGAATAAATCCTTCCTCATTCTCCCCCAAACTTCAGGAAAAAGTGAAATTTCATCCATTGCTCAGCTGCAACCAACTGTGACATGACTTCTAATTGACCTTGACGATGGCAAATTACTAAGAGGACCTTTAAGTCAGCCAGGTTAAGAGAAGTCAAATAGTGAATAGCAAGAAGGGCAACAGATCCCACAGTATGGAAATTAGGAATTGTATTTAAGCCAACATATTGCATTATGCATGAAAAGGTGAGTAATAGCAAATAGTTTAAGAAATATGTCTACAATTAATGAATCCTAAATAGCTTTATTAATGTAGGTCAAATTCCAACTTCTTGTGGGAATTTGACATTTACTAATATGCCCCTGTATGTATTATTCAAAGATGATATATTTAATATATATACAAAATTGTATTGAGTATGTTCTTCACAAAGGCTGCATTATGTTTGTACTACAAAATCTATAGGGACTACTTAATTTATAATCCAGTAATCATTAATTAAATAATATTTAAATCATACTCTAATATAGCTAAATCCAAATGTTATGCAGAAGTCTGCAAAAATATTGTTTTATTTGTAGCCTGTAGCAGAATGTCATCACCCATCAGAGAGCAGGTATTCAAATTCTGCCTTTTGTTCTTGTAAAATATAAACCTAGTATCAATTCCCATTGTGAAGAAAAACTGTGATTAGTAATTAAATTACAGTGCATTAAACTTACTTAACTTAAGTTCACCAGCTGGGAAAATTCTATGCCTCTGGGCTTAACAATAACTCCTAATCTTGCTGTTGCCTGTACCTATTTTTTAAGTTGCATTATAATTTTCTTTATTGAAATTTCATTAAAAATGGTAATGTCATTGCTCCTGTTAATGCTTAAAACCAACACCATAATCCTGAATTTTAATTAGTAATTATAATTAATCATTATTCATTAATGAAATGTTTAGTTGCTAATTGTCTTTGAGCACCCCAGTCCCTAGGCTTATATGCATTTCACAACATTTAATTTCTCACAGTTTCTGTTTAAGTGGAACCATCAACCTTATCCACTTTTAACACTTTCGTGTGGTGCAGTGCTTCAGGTCTTTTATCCATTACTTACATCCATTTGAATGGATGGCTTCAAGTCCTGATTAGTGTTTCATTAACAGAGAGAGAAATGCCTTAGGTATGCAGCAGACAAGACAAAGCTACCTGGGGAGGTAAAATTAGTTCATCCAGGGCTCTTTTCACTCACTTTGCCATAACTGTAGCTGTAGATCTTAATTTTCCACCATCACAATGTCAAACAGGTGTGGGTTCATCCACCTGACATTCAGCAACACAAGGAATGGCCAAAATCAGCACTTGTGCTGCCTACAGAGGGAGAGTGAGTGCTGGAGTGTCCCCTGCTCATCATGGGCATGGGCAACTGCACCCCTGACTACAACATTTGGGGTGTCTGCAGTTAGGTAGGATGATCTTGGTTAGATGTAAAGCCATACAGACAGAGAAGATATAATCTGCTTTTAGAAAACCTGACCCGACCCTAGAATGACTGCAAGGAGAAATGTGCCAGTGTGACATCTGGGATTCACACACCACACATTTGGGAAAACAGAATACAGTGTGCAAAATTTTGAAATATGTAACTTATTGAACTATTCTTACAAGAATCAGCTTAGAATACAGTGTGCAAAATTTTGAAATACGTAACTTATTGAACTATTCTTATAAGAATCAGTTCTCTCTCAGGATTAATTAAAAACACATGCTGGCTAGCCAATGGCTGAGATAATAAACTGTCTTTTGATGTTGTCAGGGGGTTGGAGGGTATAAGAACCAAAGAATTAAAATGAAATTACTTACTTTGTATGCTCTAAGAAAACTAACCTCTCAGTGACTGCACTGAACTTGGGCAAAACCACAGGGGAATGGTTTGAACCACAAGTCCCTCTAGCCCAGGACTAGTCTCTGTCAGTGAGTGGTAGTGGGTCCCAAGGAAAGAATAAAAGAACAGGTTTAGCATATGTTGACACTTCCCCAAACTCTTTTCCTACTCTGGATTTCCTGAATCAGGCTGCTTTTATAAGTTACTCATAAAAGTCTAAAAATGGTTAATAGTTATTATATGTATATTACAACCATGAATATTATGTATTAGACATGGCCCTAAATATAACAAAAGAAAGCCTTAGAGACGATCACAAGTCACGGTGATAATTGTTTTTTGAAGCTGTGGGGCTCTATAACAATTGACTCACTGATGAACAGATATATCATTGCTAACACTAATATATTAACCTTTAATTTATAAATGGAACTCCATATGGAGTGTAGCCAATTTGATCTGCAAAAGGGGCTGTGAATCTTACAAGGAATGACTGATCTTCTGCATCACCATTTTCTGAGTTATGGTTCACAGGTTACTGACAGGCTGTGCAGCCCTTGCTGGAAACCTCTGTCCACAGAGACATAATGCCCTTTGGGTACTTTAAATTTAATGCTCCTTGATAAGGCTGCATGCTATCCCTAAGAAATTATGAGGACTGGCAAATGGATGCTGGCCCAAAGGGCTGGAAAGGTTTATGCTGGCATTGCAGTTATTCCAAACCAACATTCAAATCCAACACATTGGAAATTCAAAACAAGAAGCAACCTGAGGTTTTGGTGAAAATCTGGTATTTTTGTTTCTGCACAGATCTTCTTATTGTAGGAGAAGCTAAGCCACAGAAACACCTTGCATGATTAAACCCATGTATTTTACAACAATAAAAGAATATTCCTTTCAGTTAAACAGGTTAAGTGTCTAATTCTCTTGTGAATACACACAGAGATGCACACACACACACACACAGCATTCTTGGAGTGGGGGGAACATTTCTGTAACTTATTTTCTGCTTATTTTATAGTGATTATTCTTAATATTGTTAATCATATGCAGTCTGTTACAGTGAAGTACAAAGGACATATTTTCTCCGTTTCAGAATATGATTCTAGGTATTTGATGGCTACCTGTGAGAGGGTCAGCTAAAGTGTCCAGAAATACAGTGGGATTTACATATAAAGAAGGGCTGGAAAGAGGCACATTGTGCTCAGGGAGGGACCTCCCTCAGTCAGTCTTCAATTCCATTGGCAAAAATTGGAGTATTTGTCTTAGAGCTGAAGGTTTAGAACACAAATCTCAGCCCCAATGCACTCAGGGACAAGAACTGCATGAAATACAGTAACAAAAACTAGACTTCCTAGTGGTTCACCATCTGGATATTATCTAATTATTAATTAGGAGACAGAAGACATGAAGCAAACTAACTGTCTGTAAGGTGTGGGCTACCCCCAGGAATATCTGACAGCACACATATCCAAATCCATAATATTAGCAGACAAGGGAATTTACTTGAGATTTACACCATATTTTCTAGACTGCACAGAAGATAAACATGCAGAAAGCCAAGAGATGTTTCTGTGTTCTGGTGGCTGAAGGATGATAGAACAACATTTCTACTTGCTGCACCTCTAAGAGCAACTGGGAAGCTGAGCTTCATATAATGGCATATTACTAATGTAGTACTTGATTCAGTGAGAGAAATTCTTAAAAGATCATTTTGAAGCAGATGGGGGATCAATAGTTTCCTGTACAGTCTGTACTCTCTATAGACCAAATAGTATTCATACATCTGAAGTTTAGCAGATGGTGTTTTTGCATTAATTTTCTAAACTACCAACTGTAGGATACTCTGTTTTCAGAAAACCAGTTGCCTTAAGGCTTGAATTTTTTCAAGTATTTCAAATGTTTTCATGTGTTGTAAGCACACCTCTTTCTCAGGTTCTCTCTCCCAAAGGTGCTGTTCTGATTTTGGATCTCAGAAAACTCGAATTGGCAACAGGCTCAGCCATGTGGCTTCACACCTTGTTTACAACAGGAGCTGGAATATGGTGGCAGCATCTCACTGGAGGACATTGGCTCCAGTCTGTCAGGCCACAGAGCCATCCCCTCTGCCATCACACCACTTTGCTGCTTAGAAAGAAGGAAACCAAATTGGTGGGTGGAAAATACAATAAAACCATTCAGCATACTCACAAGATGCCAAGGACCATTTGCTTCTGTTTCAAATCAGTCTCCAGAGCCTACTCCACACTTGGAGCACCTGTTTTCATCTATCTGCATTTCTTTTCTGATTTAAATTATTTATGTAAACAAAAGAAAACTTGAGGAATTATGAGGAGGCATAGAGCCTCTGAATATTTTAAAGAGATTGGTTTCTTCTATTTTGGGCACTTATTGCAAGCAACACTTTTGGAAATTTGACTATAGGTGTATACATATATCAGGGCAAAAGAAGCTGCATGAAGGTGACTGTGTCATGGATTTCTAGTTCCTAAAGAACCCCCCAAAAATGAGATGCCTTTGATCCACACCAAAGGGGGAGAAAAAGCAAACTTCAAAGAAGAATAAAAATCCTCCTACTTTGCACCTGCTTTAACTGCAGCCAGTGTGTATTATTTATCATCCTCACCTCACTTCTGCATTGCTCTAAGCATGCCCAAGTCATTCAATTTAGCTTTTCACTTTGGTCAGCCTGCCAGGAAGGAGTAATCTTGCCTTCACCTTCCCTACCCCTCTTCTGAACGCAAATATAGTGTGACTGCTAATTTGTTGATTTATACAAGGTTTAATCCACTAGAGTCATAAAATATTGAAGGAATCTTTCTTCAGTAAATTTACAGCTAAATAAAATTGTAGCTCTCAAGACTTGCTAGAAACTAGAGTGACATTTTATTTGCTTGAAATCCATTTTCTGATTCAGTGAGGTGGACTGACATGGGCAGCTTGCTTATTTAAACCACAGAGCATGCAGTGTGCTCGGGTGGGTGTCTTTCTGAGAGAGAGGATGTGTTTCCTCATTTCACAGAGTAATGCAGCTAATGCCTTCGTCCCATCTTTTATTGTTGCTACTAAATAATTGCAATGAAAGAGCAGCTACTTTCTGATACAATTGATGCAAAATAATTAAGAGAAAACCCTGAATTAGTGTGAGATGGAAGCTTGCCTGACTTTGGTTGAAAATACATCCCCAAGCATGCTGGAAAACCTTGAAATGAGATCTCTCCCTCCTCCTCCCAATTAACAACTAATGGAGTCAGTATCTATGTCTACAGCAAAGTGAACACAATGGTGTAAATACCCAAAAGACTAGATAAAGGAGATTAAATTTCCTACAGCACATCTCCAAACACTATTTCTATCAGTGTGCAATTTTGAAACCAGCAGCAGTTTGGGCTGCACACCATGAAGAAAAAAAATGGGTTTTTTTAGCCCCTATATATTTGAGATTGGAGGGATGTCAGACAAGGCATAAGAAAAATAATTATATTTTACAACCATCAATTTAATTCTAAGTGTGGTCTTGTCAATTTTTATTTCCATGCTTTTGGGCTATTCCATTTTGATTTCCTGAGTATGTTACAGGGGGTCAAACAGAGGATTTTTAGCTGTATACACCTGTCACTGGAATCCCATTACACAGGGTCATACCCTGTTTAAAGACTAAGAAAATAAAGATGGGGTTACTTTTTTCTTGGAGCAAGAGAGGATGGGTAAATGGCCAATAGATTTTAACTTCCCAATAACAGGTGGAACATAGGAAGTAATTTGTGAACTCCAGAAATTCCTCTATATAAGTGTTCTCCATATTTTTTTTTCAATTTTTTTTTACTGGAAACTTTTGCCTGGACACTTGGTGTGAGTTCTTTAAGGCAACAAAAGTTCTGGATAGTTGGCATTTATGAAGAGTCAGTCCTTTACTTAAATGCCTAAAAATAAGATTAAGAACGAGTCAAGTACCTGTATTAGATTTGTTGCAACAGATTGTTCAAATGTATCAGAAAAATATTAGAGAGTGAACATTTAAATATTTAGTTTATCAATGGGAAAACTAACAGCTTCCATTTTAAAAGGTATTTATTGAACAGCCTACTTTGTAAAATTGTTTTTTTTCAAAAAAATATGATATTCCTATTGGAATATAATCTTTTTTCATAATAAGTGTGTTTTAGTTTGAAATCAGAATTGATCCTTCGCATAGTTTGGAGGCCTTGATCGACAAAGTTAAAAAACTATTATAGATTTTAAGTCTCTATGTGTGGTTTTTTAGACACAATCATAGCACAGTTTTGCTGATTTTCAGCCTACAAGGCTGAACACTCAGTCCTTGAAGAAGAACAAATAATGACCAATCCTACAAATCCTGTATTTTCGATGCAATTTTCAGAATCTGGCAGTTTCCACAGCCCCAAACTTCGCAGCACTGCAGATCTATTCAAAGTAATTCTGTGTTGCTCAAGATAATCTCTTTGATGTAACAATACCAAACCACAAAACAAAACAAAAATCAGGTCTGCTTTCGCTGAGGTTTTTTAGAAAGGGGATTAAAAAATTACCATCTTTAGCTGCTCTTCTAATAGCAAGTCTGCATCAGAAGGAATAATCTCCCCTGCCTCTTCATCACAGAAACAAGAGTGTTTCCTCAAGGATAGAGCGCTGTGGGTATAATCTGATTTACAGCTGAGATCACTCAAACTTTTCCGTAAGCTTTCCAAACTTGCCGCAGGTGCAGACAAAGTGCATTGCCACAGTTCTGCAGGCACTGAAAGCCCTGGCACTGTCCCTGCTGCAGCTCAGTTTCAGCACTCCCAGGAGTCTCCCAGCTGAATCCCATGGCCCTACTGACCACATAATCCTTCCCAGAATGTCAGGCACTAGGAAATATTCAAGCATTCTCTCATCTCTGAGGCAGAATAGGCATTGTCTAGTGAAAACACACCTCATTTCACACTCCACATTTATTTTTTTAAATGTTAATTTCATCTCATTACTGACCTTAGAGATCATCCAGTTCCAAGCCCCCTGCTATGGGCAGGGACACCTTCCAGTAGATGAGGTTGCTCAGAGCCTCATCCAACCAGGCCTTGAACACTTCCAGGAATGGGACATCCACAGCTTCTCTGGGCAACTCATTCCAATACCTCACCACCCTCACAGTAAATAATTTCATTCTTTAATCTAATCCTACCCTCTCGCAGGCTAAGGCCATTCCCTCTTGTCCTGTCACTCTGTGCCCTTGTGCAAAGTCTCTCTCCAGCTCTTGTAAACCCTTTAGCTACTGGAAGGCTTTTATAAGGTCTCCTCAGAGCCTTCTCTTCCCCAGGCTGAACAGCCCCAACTCCTTCAGCCAGATATCTGGGGTTTATACAAATGTTTACACACAGCATTTAAAGCTCCTTGTTTCCTTCCATGTTGAGATTTTTCAGTTCTCTCCATCTACTCTGATGCTCCTGACCCATTGCATGGGAAACAGTGTTTCATCTGGTAAATCAGTTGCAGCACTTCTTAAAACTGAGTTTCTCACTACATTTTCTCTTGGTTTATCTTTAAAAATCCACACTGGTGCTAACCAGATGATTGCTAAATCATCCTCCTGCAGATCTGCATGTGTGCTGCTCCGTTGCCCTTCACACCAGGTTCAGTTATCACCATTCACTTCTCTCTCAGACCTTGCCTCTTTCCATAACAAATGTTCCTATAACCTCTTTTATTTCATTCTCCTAAACCTGCACAGGAATGTGCCATAGATTCTGCAAACCTCAGTATGGCATAGCTTTGAATTCAGCTGCTGGCTAACCTGTCTAAACCAAAATTCCTGGACCAGTGCACCTCTCCTCTGGCCTTGACAAGTAGTTGCAGCTTGCTGCAACTTTGAGTAACCCCAATCCCACCCTTACATGATCCCATACTCCTTCCAAATTTAAGCCTTCACCAGCACTAAACTCATCTTCATTTAATGTAATGCTGATTCCTACCCTTGGAGACTCCAGCCATAGGTCTACAAACAAGGGATATTAACTTGTTATATCAGACACTTTACTCCCTACACAGGTGAACCTGCCAATATATATTTTACAATCCAGTTCTCAGCTGCAGAGGATCCTCAAACCCTTTGAAACTTTCAGGAAAGCAGTTGCACATCAACATGTGCTCCAAGCACTGCTGTTGCTATCAGTGCTTTTATTGTGCTTTAAATTCAAACAGTGATCTATTTTTTCTCTGGAAACCTTCCTTTCCTACTACTGGAGCCACAGCTTGCTCTGGCACCATTTCCGTCACCTACAGATGTTTCCCATCACCTATTTACATACAATATTACAGCAAAGATGGTTGGAACATCCAGCATTTGGGTGTTCTTGTAATGGGATTTATCCACCAAGAGAAAAACCTAATTTATATTTTGCAGACTTTATGCCTTCAGCTCTGTTTTGGCATCGTGCTCATACATTTAATATTCATTCCCTTCACACTTATCCTTGCAGTTGTTGAGTTTATAAATCCTAATCTGTCTCTCTGGGATGATGAGGTTGTATTGCACCTTGTGTGATTCTCTGGCTCTCTCGAGATTTGTACCATTTACTCACTGTTTGCAAAAACATGAGATTAGAAAAAAGCCTTAATGCAGGGCCATGGATTAATCATATTTATCAAAGCTCTTTTTAAAAATGGATAGCAACAAAGCATATACACACAGACTGCACTTAAAATTGAAACTGCATTACCAAATTACTTTTTCCATTTATATATAAATAATGCATCTAAACAGAGGCATTAATAATTTAAGTTATTAAGTTGCTCAGCTAACATCAGACCTTAATTAGTCTTTAGTATGTCTGTAAAGTATAAATAGGTTGATTAGAACATGTAAATTTATTTTTTGTCTTTTCAGATCTTAGTACAAAGTGAAAATTGGGGGTTTGTTTGGGGCGTTTAGGTATCCCAATCACTTGGGTTTTGGGTGTTACAGGCAAAACCCAGGAAAGGACAGAAAGAAATACTCAAACAAATTCAGAATTTTACCAGGTTTTGGACATGCTTGGGACTTGCACTGAGAAACACACTCTGAGTGAATGAAGTAAAGATTTACTGCCATGGAACTAGCTGAGAGGAAAGTCTGGGGCAAAACATCACAGCTGAATCAGAAGAAGGACCTGAGGTTCAACAGCACTGGGGAAATGATGGAAAAAAAGGCACTGACATAAAAACTGGAAAAGGGTTTTGAAAGTTACTTCCTTTGCCTTTATGAACAGTTAACCCAACAGTCATATCCTCCTTCTTTGCTTCCTGACCAACAAGAGGCACCACCTGCTTGGCTGCTTGCAGGGGACCTTCCTTTATTCATACATCACATATTTCTAATTGATCCTTATCCAGATTTGAGTTTTATTTGGGGATGGAGAAGGTATTAATTTAAATACAAATGCACAAACATTATGTTTTGAAAGAACTATGGGCATAATTCAATAAGAAAAGTTTAGAGCAGTCCTGGCTCTTCTTATGGTTAGAAAGTCGAACATGGGGCTAATATATAGGAGTATGTTGGCAGGTGTGTCATTGCAGTGGCCTATCTTGGTACCTGCAGAATGGTGATTTGGCATCCAAAGGGACCAGTGTGGTCTGGAGACAACTGAAAATGATGAAGCACCTCAACAGTGTCATGAATGGGCACCACTAGATCTGCCATCCTCTGAAAGACCACCAGCTGCTGGGAACGAATACCCTGCAAAAAATACGTGGAGTTTTTTTCTGCATTGTACATCTAAAGCATTTCTGTGGACTTCTGAGTTGTGTTCTTCAGTACAAAGTCCTTCTCGGTGAACTGTAAGAGGCTTTGTCTCCCAGCCTTGCTTCACCCACGACTGATACTGTTGCATTTTCAGAGATTAGTTTTTTATCCTCTGCTTTCAGTACTAGCCTTGCTTCACCCACGACTGATACTGCTGCATTTTCAGAGATTAGTTTTTCATCCTCTGCTTTCAGTACTTTTTTCCCCAGCAGTTTTGAAAAGGCATAACTATGGAAGGTTTCTAGATACTGCTCTGCCAGTTTAAAAGTATATTTCATCTCTCTAGTGCCTGATTTTCTTCTCAAGATGTGAAAATTACACAAACACATGCACTCCTTCTCCAATAACCAACTGTGTTCCTCTGTTGAAGAATATGTAGTGAAAATTACACAAACACATGCACTCCCTCTCCAATAACCAACTGTGTTCCTCTGCTGAAGAATATGTTTATGTACACAGAGAAATACATCTGTAAGTGAGGAAATGAGCTGCACCCATAGTGTATGAGGATGAAGTTTTCTAAAGCAAATTCTCTTTGACAGAAGAAGTCCAGCTTCAGGGGAAAAAAAGTAACAGTAATTGTTAACACAAGGCTGTCAGCATTTCCATGCAGATTATGATGAGGAAGAGCAACTCTTAGCATCCAAATGAAAGAAAACTGCCATTCTTCATCAGCTAGAGATAAATGTTTTCACATGAAGATTTTGTTAGGAAGTTTTCAAACAACAAATAAATCCCTTAATCAATGTTGACCTTTGTTTGTAATGTCCAAGTTAATAAATAAACTTTCTGAAGCCATGAGATACCAATCACCAGTGAGCAGAGTCCTGTGACTGCTTAACTCCCACATTACAGCGAAATTCAGACGCAGTTTAACACTAGAGGACTTCAGCCCTCAGAAAAAAAAGAAAAAAGAAAAGATGTACATATCTCCTCCTAAATTACAGGGAAGATGTGATATCTGCCTCATCAAACAGCACAGAGATCCTAGAGGCTGAGCTATTGCAGTTAATGAGGCAGTCCCAGAGCAAGAACCCTAACCTAAGAGGTCAGAAATTGAAAATGTGCCCATAATTTGCAAAGTTTTTAATTTAATGTTTCAATTAAATACCCTCCCTTGCAGATCTCTTGCAGATCAGGGCACTTTGATCCACTGAGAGGATGGACACGTGGCACCTCTGTTGTACATGAGCAGGTCCCTCGTGCAGCGATGGCTGTGCCAACCTGGCTCACCATGGCAGAGCTGGGGAAGGAGCAGCATGGGAATTGGATCTGGGAAAAACTCAACTGCAGACATGTTCTTGAAAAAAATAGTGACTGTCCTTGCCAGTGTTGACAAATGTCTGACTGAAAAGTTCCCCTGGGAGACTGCTTTGCCTCCTCTCCCAGCCTTAATGGAGGTTATTAACAAAAAGTGCTTTTTCTTGCTTTTGTCCTCAGATTTAACCCTTTGCTTCCCAGACAGCACTCATTATCCAAGAGTCAGGGATTTCCCCCCAAGGCCAGTCACAAAGTCTCTGCTACAGAACAATCCTAAAACAGCAGACATCAATTTGGGGATCAGTCTGTAATTCAGGGTGCCCCATTTTCTTGCTCCCCAAAGCTGAGGGACAGTGAGACCCCAGCGGGGCCACCCCCAGCACTCTGCTCAGCTCCACAGGATGAGAAATGTTACCCTCACCAACATGTGAGTCACAGCCTTCCACCACTGCTGCTTGCAAAGGCCAAGAGATCCAGCATATTTCCAAAACTGCTCCCAGCCTCCACAATTCAATTATGCATCACCTAATTCTATCATTTCTCTCAAATAAATTGCTTCAAAATTCCACTGTGTGTCCCCTCCTGCCCTTTCTTTGGAGGAATAGTGAATAACCATCTCCGAGTCACCCACTCCATGTTTTCCTATGGTTTTTAGAGATATATTTCCTTCTTTCCTTCTTGTCTCTTTTCCAACTAGACAACCTTAACCTGTTTAGTCTGCCTTCCCAGACATGTCATGTGGATTCTCCTGAAGCTGTTTGTCCTAATGGATTTCACTGAAATTTCACTAAATCCCAAAAAATTCAATGCTGTACTGAAACCAAATACAATAAATGCCATATACTCAAGAGGAAGTTTAGTTCACTGAAAGCTGTGAATTCTGGGAAGAAAAGGGAAGGAAGATGCTGCATTTCAACATTAGTGATACAAAAAATATTTCTGATTTCTTCTGCAATTTCCCGTGTTCGTTGCTGTGTGTCCCAACCACAACATAGTACTTTTCAGTTCTTCTACAGTTCAAATGCACATATCTCTCCACAGGCCTTCTTTAATTAGCAAGAATATTTTTCAAAACCCATTACATCTAAGGAAGTAACAGTGACCTTAACACTTGTGCAACTACCATCTCACCAAAATAAACACTCTGACCAGAAACTAGGCTTTAGCTAAAGACAGAATCTCATTTGCAATCCTGGTTTGGGACAGAACAGTTATATTTTAAACGACTTCTGATTAAAAGTTCTTGCTAGCCTTAGATGATGAGAAAATCATACATTTTTAAAATTAATTTGGAGGGATGGAAACAGCTCAAAGATTAAAATTCAGGGTTAGACAGCAGATACATACCTATGACTGATTATAATTTACACCTCCAAATTGTTTTAATAAATATGCAATGCTAAAAGAGGGATAGTGGTGCTGGGCATTTTTTTTTTTGCATATTGAATAACTTATTTAAATTATTTATTTAAATTTCTAGCTACTGATCTATGTCTTGTTCACACATGCCTTCAAAACCCATATTTTTAATAAGGAAAATTAGGTCTAAAGATCCTGGAGATTTCCACATAAAAATTGGAGGCAGTGAGGGAAGCAGGTCTGAGGAAAGCAAGTGAGACATCTGATTTTAGGCATCTAATTCAAGTGACATGGCCCAGCACTCCTCCCCCTGCAATCAGTACAAGATGAGGTCCCTATGATTGAGGAGGGCACTTACCCACCTTGAACAGATTTGCATGGATTAGTATCAGTATAACACATCACTGAGTGCCGTGAAACACTCAGAGACAAATAAATTAGAAACAAGTATTAGGAGGAAACTGAGCCTCCTGATTATTTGTCCCTCATTTTACTAATTAATCTTTTGCTTTGCAGTCACACTGGCTCTTCCTTCCCACAAAAAGGGTGAGAGCTTGGTGTGATGGCAAACACATCCCATACTGCACTGAAACCAGAGTGAGTAAACCTTGCAGCCAAATCCTCCACACAGGTCCCTTTCCCTGCTGCTACAGGAATTACTGCAGTTTCAAAATGATTTCAGAAGTGCATTAAGAGAGCTCATTTTACCTTGGAGCACTATTAGGAGGTTACCATGCCATTGACTCCGTTTGCTGGGGAGAGTGGATTAATTGCCTTTGTTAAGTTATCATTACTGAGGAAAAAAAATTACTCTCACTGGGAATATCTCCCCCAGGCACCACCAAGTTGTCTTACAATCGCCTAACTTGGTCATTTACTGGTAGAAACTTAATCATTTTCCCCTAATTTATATACACTCATATAATAAATATTCCAGACCAGTGACAGGTATCTTTTCCAATATCTTGCAGCCCAACAGGGTTAGAAACAGGAGCTTTAAGCCATGGAAAACTACAAATCTCATTTTCCCAGTAGAATATGGCTTTATTTCCAGCCTTGAAAGGCCATGAAATGATAGGCTATAAATTGCATGTTTTAATATCTATTTATAGGCACTTCTATGGTGCACATCTATGTATAAAAAAAAACTTTCTGATCTCCAAAGTTCTAAAATATATTACTGTCCTCTACTTTCAAGGTCTTTTTTGGAGGAAGTCACAGATCTAAAGGAGCTAGGGTTTGCAAATAGCAGGATCTGTAAGACATGGATAAATTAATGCTGAAGTATCAAACTGCTGCCTCGTTAGACACTGCACACTGTTACGCTGTTCACACCAGCATCATTTTCAGATTACTTATCCCATTAATATCTAATGAAAAGGAAACAAAGCAGGTGATCAGGACAGGGGATGCAATGAGTGTGTGGAGCAGAAATCAGTTACCTTGTGCTCCATCTCCTGTCACCCACATGACACTCGTGTGCAATATGTCACTTGAGATTAACGGGATAAGAAACAGCAAAGTGTTTCCTGCCACCACTTCCTTCTACACAAGAGTGTGAACACATGTGAAGGACAGTTATACTGAACACTATTTGCAGGAACCATATCCTGGCAGATTGTGCCTCTGCATCTCCAGCAAACCCTGTTTGCTCCAGCTTTGTACACACAGCAGTGACACACGGTGGGGAGAGCTCAGGGATGGCAGCAGTAAGCTCCAGATGTCCTCCAAAACACTGAGCAAATTTTTCTTCCTGAAATCAATATTTGTGCTAAGTCTCAGGGTTCTTTTTGGACTGGGGATCATGCAAGCCAAAGTAGAACAGGAAAAGCAGAAATTGTATAGGTACTGTCACAGCTGTTAGGAGCAAGCAGTTCCTTCTGGCACGAATTGCCTCTAAGCCCCTTCTCCCAGCCCTGGAGTTCTGCTGCCAATGAGTCACAAGGCTGATGGACCAGGGACAAGCAATGTGAAGCCATTGTGCAGGAGTCTGGAATATCAGCCCAGCTGGGCTGCATGTTTCCAACTCCATTCCCTCCTGCAGCACCACCAAAAGCAAGCCCTCCACAGAAAGCATTGCATTTCCCAGAAGCAGGGGCTTCAAGGGACTACTTCAGCCTCTGCAGGGTGTCTGAAGGGCATGAGAAATGAGTCTGGCTCCTCTAATATCAGCTAATGAGAGCTGTGGACTGGGCTTATCCCTCCATGCCTCACGGAAAACGAGGGGGCACCAAGGCAAGGGGCAAGCAGCAGCACTGACTGGCAGGACCATGCACAGAAGGCAACAGATGCAGAGTTAATTTGAGAATTTCAAATGGCATTTTTTTTCCCCTTTTTCTTTATGTTGACACAGGCCTGAGCAGAATGTTTAATGCCGGTGCACACAGCTACCACCGCGTAAGATTTATGATTATTTTCATAACGTAGGCCTTGTCAGGGATTTTTGATTTGATTTTGGTTGGATTATCTATTGCAATGCCAATAACGTTTCACAGGTTTTTAGGATGCAATGCAGTCAAGGCTGGCAGAAAGCAGGGACAGACCCACTTAAATGCAATTTGTTAGCGTCCTCGATTCTAGGAGCTGCTCCCTAGGGGCAGCAAAGTTTGCAATCCTCTACAAAGGCATTTCTTAATATCTTTTTTTTTTCATAGACAACTACTTCCATTAATTATTTGAGTAAGATTTAAGTGAGATGAAAGGCTCTGTTCTGCCTTTGATGTGAACACATAACTATCATTAACATTTTATTATTAATGGGAGCTGGGCACACCCAGTGGGAAGAATAGATCCTTTCTTATTTTAAGCTCAAGCCTTGCCTCTTTTTTCCCCTGTTCCCTTTATCTCTAATAGCTAAACCACCATGAACAGCTGGACACATGCCTTGGTCATGCTAATGCCCATGATACACCTTTGCAGTGATGGGAAGTATTTGCCAACCACCAAAACAGAGATGGAAGAGCAACTTCCACCGAAGTTTCAGCTCTTGAGTAGCATCCTCATGTGTTTACTGTGGGGAATCACATTTTGCATGGATGACCCTGCCCCCCTAGATACTTCTGGCTGGAAAGTTTAGGTATTAGTTTGGTTGTCATTTTTGCATGCCAGAACCATAAAAAACCTCCACCAAATCCAGGCTTCTTCCCCAGAGACCTCTTTGTTAGGGTTAGGAACAAGCTGCCATCTGAACCTTAGAAAGCATTTATACCCTGCAAAGACCTTGCTCACAGAAGGAAATTGGATTTATAACCATGACAGGGAAATTTGCTGCATGAAAAAACTACTTGAGAAAAAATATTTAATCTAGGAAGATCTACATTATAATGGTATAACTATGGCAATGCAAGTATTTTACTACACTGTTGCTGACTGACCTACAGGTATGTACAGGCTTTGTATCTGAGACACACATGAGGCTTCAGGGAAAAATTAAAGGGTATAAACACTGGAAGAATCATACTATTTCATAAATAGGGTTGATAACTCAGGAGTTTGGTCAAGCCTTAAGCAAGATTCAGCTTGCTCCTAACAAAATACATTTTCTCATTGTGTATCTATTCTCCTGGTTTAGATAAGGAGATTGTGCTACTTTCACAGAAATACCATGTAAGCAAATTAATGAAGCTACCAGAAACTTAACTTTTTCATTTCCAGACTATATCATTTTAACTGTCCTGATTTTATGGTGCATTAATGTTGTTGTTGGCATTTATATGGCATATTAATTACACTGCACTCAGTTACTTTCTCTGCTAAACTTAAAAGGTCATATCCTCTGTGTATACTTTTCTATATGGAAATTTGATTTCTTTAGCATACCAAATAGAAGCTAAATCAACGAAATAATGTATTTCCTATGAAATGAGCAAATAGTATTCAGTGAAAGGACAGTTAATCTACAGGCTTGTTGTGAATGTTTGAGCAATAGAATTAATGTTTTATTCTATTTCCTGCAGCAGAGGAGCTGTGCCACTCCTGTACACCACACACGTTCTGCCAGTGCCAAGAATACTTACACCTGAGAGAGAAAAAAAATGAGGGACTGTATACAGCTTTCTATGTGCATAGTTTTATACACAGTATAGAAATGCTTTCCCCAAGAAGGTGGCAGCATAGAAGACATCTGATATACTACAAGCTATTAAGTTGCCACTAAGTCTACACTGTATATCTTCCCTTGAGTACAATTCTTGGATGTTTACCTTTTTTTAAAAAAATGGTTATATTTTACCCCCAAAAAATTTCCTGCAAAAATGAAGATCAATGGGGTGAATGGAGAAGTGTAAATGTTGCCTAATGGAAAAAGCAGTCAATGCATAAAGGTTTTTGACAACAGCTTGGGCAATACAATGATTTTGCTCAGAGATGAGGCCATTTCATCATGAAAAGTCTCCATACCAGGAAAATATTCATTGTGCTCAGGACCTGCTATACAGTATTTTTCACAGACTGCCTTTGTACCACAAGCTGACATGCAGGACACTTGTATGAATTGCAATGATAATGTGCTTTTCGAGTCTTAAATTTCAGAACTATGTGTGATTGACAGCACTCTGCTCCTGTGCGTGGGTTTATGTAGGGAGCACTCGAGAGCAGAGGCCCTGTGGTCTGTGCACTTGGCCCTTACATGAATGGCCCCCTGAAATCCACAGAAATTGTGTCCAAGGGAAGCAGCAGGATACAGGCTACCAGAAGCTGCTGGCAGCTCCCAAGAGATGTCAGACCTGTGAGCACAGACACATTCTTCATGGTCCCCATGTACATGTGTCCCCATTTTTGTAACTAGAGAAATTGCTCTGATCTAACACAGCGAGACATTACATCTCAGCCATAAAATGGACAAGAACATGAGAGAAATGCACAGGACACAGTAGCACAGCCAGGGGACTCATGCAAAGACATGATGGGACAGTGCCAGCACCTCCTGCAGAGCCAGGTTGCCTCTGCCTCTGTGCTGTTCAAACAGACACTGACATTCTAGTTCCCTCCAGGATCTTGGAGCTGCCACAAATAAACAATAAAGCAATATGTACTAATTACATGGCAGTATAATTAACACTATTGATGCTCTACTGGAAACTGGGCTTAAGAGCTAAATAAGTCAGAGACCTGATCCACCAACTGCAACAAAGCTTTGCACCATGCAGGTGTCTCATTTGAGACAACATCTGAAAAACATTGATTTTGGCTTCACAGTGGCTGAATTTCCACCAGCCATAAAATATTACATTAGTGCCTGGTGCTATGCAGCTGCAGAATACAACAGTCATTACAGCCCAGTCAGTTGTGCACTGCCCAGTTCAGCTGCTGGGTTTGACTGGGTCAGAAGCACCAAAGCCATGAAGAGAGAGACGTACCAGGGTTGTCTGTCTGATGGTCACTCCCCACCATTACACTGAAGTATTTTTCAGGCAGTTTCAGCTAACAGCTCCCAGTATGGTTGCATCGTGGAGCACATGGAGAGGTGACTAAGGTAGTTGGCACCGCAGCTCTTAACTACTTGAGTTTCCCTTAAGCAAAGGAAATTACACCTAAGCATTCTTTCATTTACAGGACAAAGGGCTGGTGAATTAAGGTCTAAGTTTTAGCATTTTAATTTTATTTTATTTTTTTGAGAGAAGACAACTTCCTGTCAAAACAGCACCCATCCTGCAAGGCAGCAAATTGCATCTTTTCACCCCAAAAGGTGGGGAAGTCAGGAAGAACAGATGAATATAATGACCCTATGGTTTCCTCAGGTCATACCTGCTTTCCTTCTGAGTGAATTGTTTTCTATTTCTGCTAAAACACAGAGGGAACTAAGGCTGCAATTAAAATCCAAATATGAATTAGAATAACAAAGACAAAATAATGACATATAGAAAAAAAACCCAGACAAGCACATTGAGCAACAGCACTTCTTCAACAGCTTGGGCTTTTAAAATATGAATCCTTTGGAGAGGGGGGTTCCCTACTATGGCAACAAGCATCTCAAAGGGCAGGAAACTGCCAGCAGTGGCAACAGCAATATATGAAATTGCTTCTCAATTCTTCATATCTCCACTATGCCAGCAACAGTAAATCTAGCAATGTAAAAGCAGTCTGAACCTGCTGGGCTCCAGTTGTGCTTATTGTAGTGTAGAATGGCCAGAAACTAGAAGTGAATATAGAGTGACCATGCTTGTGTCAGGCTCCCCCACCCCAAGGAACTGGTGCTCTTAAAAACACTATATAAGAAAATATGATTGCCTGTAATGGATCTGTTTGCTCCTTTTCATTCATTTTCCACCAGGGATTTATGTTTTGTTATGACTCCATCCATTCCTTCATGACCAAGTATTGGGGGAGGGCCTGCTGATGCTAAGGATGGGATGGTGTGATGGAGCTTTTCAGGAGGGAATGCTCCTCCTCGGGCAATGCACTACATGTTATTAGGTTGACTTCGCTTTTACCCCATGTTTTGGCCATGGGACAGGAATGTGAGGCTGTCACACCCACCTGCTGCATGGAAGCAGCCACAAAAATCACCTCTCCCCACTCCTTTCATGCATCCTCTGAGGAGGCCCCACAGGATAATTACGCCAGCTGAAGAAGCAGACAGCAGGAGGACAGGGGGCAGACAGCTTTCTCCTGGATGCTAAGACAGGGCTGTGACATTTGGGGGAGATGGAAGACAGAAGGAGGTCAGCTTTTCCATCCTGCAGCACTCCATCCCTCCTCCCCACGCACTGCAAGGCTGCAGTCTGTGCTTCTGGGGCTGTGAGCTTCACTGGGGAGGAATACCCCAACCTGAATGGAACAAGTGAAGCTGAACTCTAACCACACAGGGACTAACTAGATCAGCAAGGCACATGCTTGTGCCTACACAGATTCAGGAATGGGCTGAAGCACTGTTGGCCACAATGAGACCTGAACACAGAGCTCAAACATGCATCAGCAAAGAAAGGCAGGGTGAGGGTGGGAGTCCTGCCCAGGCACCCACATTACCCCAGGCAGCTCTGTTCAAACACACCATTCCCTGTTCTGAGCCAGCCAGCTGATCCCACATCACAGCTTCCCAGGATTTCAACTTCCTCAAAGAAATAAAGAAGAGATGATGAAATTAGAAAGGACATTTCTCTTCACACTTCCGCTGGCTTATCAACCTTAGAAACTTAAAATAAATTAATAATACTAGATTAGTGCTACAATGGAAAAATTAATTCAATCTTTCTTTTTTTTTTTAAATAAAATTCCTTTTTGTGCTGTTGGTGTCACTGTGATATGAACAGTGCTGAAGCATAAATCCTTCCCTCCATGAAGCCAACATAATTGCACACTGCATGCTAGCTATTCTATTCACATCGGAAATGCATCCTTAAAACATTTCAGCTTAAGCCTTGTCAGTACTAATCCTAATGCCTGATGCTGAGATGTGTATTTTATTACTGTGTATAAATGAAAATGGAAAACCTTCATGGAGGATTACAGGGTGTAGTAATGACCTCCACAGCATTACGGCATGAAGATGTTCCCAGGCACCAAATGGGATTCTGGGATAAAAGTGACATGTGTCTATATAACCTTGGCACTCGCTCCTAGTACACATGTACCTACCAGCTGTGGGATTGTAAACATATGTCCTTTCTAGTGAACTGAATTTTCATTTATGAGGAGGCTAAAAACAAGGAGCGGGCAGGGGAGATGGATTTTGGCTGAGGCAGCTAACAGGCTCCAGCTTCCCCTTAGCTGGGAAAAAGTCTGCTGTTGTTCCATGCTGTCATGAGATTATGGACTGAGGAATGACAGAGAAAACAAGAAGAAATGGAAGGAGAATGAAAAAACAGAAGAGAATGGGGCTGGAGGGGTAGGAGAGAGGAGGGGGAAGGCAGAAAAGGAAGATAAAGGAGGAGGAGAGGAGAGGAGGCAGCAAAGTGCCGGGGATGGGGGATGCATCTCCCTGTTTCATGCCCTACATCTCCAAGAGAACTGTCCCACCTCTGCATTTTTAAGGGTGCTTTGGAGAGGAGCTGTGACTGCTCCACTCTGCACTCAGTTTGCTCTAGCCCAGTGATGGACATGCTTGGGATTACTCTA